>NC_064537.1:4280290-4477828 GCF_023856365.1 Brienomyrus brachyistius
ATGGTGTGTGAGTGTGCCCTGCGATGGGCTGGCCCCCCATCCTGGGTTGTTCCCTGCCTCGTGCCCATAGCTTGTGGGATAGGATCCGGACCCCCTGTGACCCAGTAGGATAAGCAGTTTGGAAAACGGATGGATGTTTGCACACATCCCAATTTGCGAATGGGTCAGGCGCTTCTGGTGTGACGGCCTGTCCATCCCAGGGCTCTGCCACAGGTACTGGGCACAATGGGTCCACATGGTGCTCTGATCTGGAGGCGTGTCAGATCTGGATGGGGGGGGGGGGGGGCACATGCCCTGCCAGCTGTTGCTTGCACCCATTAATCTCTCCTTCCGATTTGTTTTCCTGGAGCCCGCTGTGAGAGGGAGGCGCTGTGAGAGGGAGGCGCTGTGAGAGGGAGGCCGCTGTGAGAGGGAGGCGCTGTGAGAGGGAGGCCGCTGTGAGAGGGAGGCGCTGTGAGAGGGAGGCCGCTGTGAGAGGGAGGCGCTGTGAGAGGGAGGCGCTGTGAGAGGGAGGCCGCTGTGAGAGGGAGGCCGCTGTGAGAGGGAGGCCGCTGTGAGAGGGAGGCGCTGTGAGAGGGAGGCCGCTGTGAGAGGGAGGCGCTGTGAGAGGGAGGCCGCTGTGAGAGGGAGGCGCTGTGAGAGGGAGGCGCTGTGAGAGGGAGGCCGCTGCCTGTCGGACCTTCTCAGAAAAAGTCTTCATGTTCTGGTCTCTTTCTTTGGGCAGCAGGGGGCAGAGTGACTCGGGTGCTAGAGTTCAGGCTAAAATCAGGAGCGTGTTGCTGGTAGGTGGATCTTACTGATGTGCCCTTCGTCTCGACAGTAAATGCACAGATGTGTGTGTGTGTGTGTGTGTGTGTGGTGGGGGGGAGGGGGGGCTGAGTACCCACCTGTCCCTGTTCTCAGCAGTACTTTAGTATTACCGCATCTGCCATGCTATGCTAATCCAGCGTTAGCGCCAGGCCTCGTGTCCGAAATCCCGTCGCCCCATATCATTCCCATCCTTTTCCGATAGCACTGGCTCTCAGCCCCTTTATTTTTGTCTCTTTCCCAGCACAGATACTGGCACCGTCCCGCCCTGGTTCCAGATGATCGCTAACAAATGAAAACTTTCAGAATACCCTCTGGTTCTCCTTACCACCTGGACGCGAGATGATTTCAGGCTCATATATGGTTCTGTAATGAGTAATATCCATCCTTCCTTCTCTCCACTTATCCCCGTCAGGGTCTTGCTGGAAGTGGATCTCAGGCAGCAGAGGGAGTGAGGTGAGGACAAGTAATTATATCTACAGTAACCATTATTCGACTGGGAGGCTGTAATGGGCGTACAGCGACTTTTTCGCAGTAGGGCGGCTTCACTTCACTTCAACCCTCAAAGAGTAGAGGTGTGTGTGGGGGGGGGTAGAGATGGACCCCAACTTCAGCAAACTTACCGGCAGCAAGAGAGAAGGTGCTGGAAAATCACGAAGATGGATTAGCCTCCACACTGGGGCTGGAAAGTGGATAAACGTCTGAAATAACACATTGAGAGAACCAATCACAGGGTTGGCAACTGGGCCATGAAAAGAACAACTTAATTTTAACGACATCTCTCATCTTCCTCCCCTCTCCCCCCTGTGCCCCGTGCCTCTGCCCCTCCTTCCCACTTCCAACGGGCTACCCCTCCAAACCGCTCTCCCCATTTCACAGGTCGTAGATCTGCCCCGATCCCTCCGTTCGAGCTGTGGTAATAATGACGGAAAAAGTCCTCGCAGCCCAGAATCCATTGCTCAGCCTGTCTGCACTCTTGTCGGTCCTCGTAGACGATGAATAGTCTGAAAACAAGCCTGTTGCTAAGCCTTGGAGAGAGAGAGTACGAGAGATAGAGAGACAGGCGGAGAGAGAGGGGGAAGCATGTGCTTGGTTTGAAGTGGTATGTGTGTGTGTGTGTGTGTGTGCGTGTGTCACTAAGGGCCTCGGGCAACCCCTGCTTTATACCCGAGCAGAAAAGGCCTGAGATGATTATCCCTCAGTTCATCAGCATACAGCAACAGGCCGTGTCAGGGCATCCGAGCCATTTTGCACACGTGTGCTTGTCCACCAGGGGAATCCTGTCCTCTCTGCATCTCAGTGATGCAGGGGCTAATGGGGGAGGGGGGGGGCAAGGGACCCCCTGCTGTATTTATGGATGATTAGGCTGGTTCAGGAATAGGGAGCAGGGATATTATTGGTGACAAAATGAGAGGCACCATTAGCTTTGTGCGGAAGGTATCACCGATGGAGGGCATGAGTCAGCGCTGTATTCTGCCTGGGGGGGGGGGGGGGGGGCGGGTTGGGGGCAGAGCCAACTGACAGTGTCCAATGCCTGTGTAATATCTAGGTAGTGTTTCTACGCAATATGGACCTACCTATGCTATATACACCTATTGTATCTCTGTTGTATGAAGCTACACTGTATGTATCTATCTATGCGATATTCACCTATCCATGTAGTATGTAGGATTAGGTCTTGTTTAATCCGCACTCCCCCCCCCCCCCACATGCATCAGGTCTTGCTCCATCCCCCTCCTTCCCTGTGCATCAGAAAATCGCAGGCTCACATGAGTGAAGAGGCTTCGTCATCCTGCGGGAGATTCAACATCCCGCACTGGGATCCTTGTAGGGGCAGTGGGTGAAACCCACTCGTAAGTCCTCACTGAGGCATCGCTGGCGTCTGTGTGTGACTGCCCAGTTTAACATCTGAAGGTAGCTGGTTCAAATCCCAGGGTTCAAAGTACCTATTGGGCACCTGAGGAAGCCCCTTAACCCCCAGTTTCTCTAGAAATGGGCCAACCCTACTCTCTGAAAAACAAACACACATCGCTTCGGATAAAAGTGTCTGTAAAATGTAAAAGCTCTGGGCTTTCTGCCTCGGGGGGCCACATTTACGCACACGGGGGGGGCATCGCAGACAAAGCGCACTGATGTGCTTCTGCATATTCCTGTGTACGCAGGCCTGTCGCTCGCGGCAACGTCGCCTCGCAAACGCAAACATGGGCGAAGAAGCCGCTCGTTGTGCTTCCAAGAATCAGTAGCCGATAAGGCCTGGGGTCGCCATGGAAACCCAAGCCTTCTGGAGCCAAGAGCCAATTTTGGTAGCCGCAAAATCAACACTACTGTGTGCTAAGGTGAAGGGGGGGGGGGGGGTTGTGTTTTTATTTAGGAGGTGTGACTGGAGGTGGTATAGGAGAGCTGTAAGTGGGGGGAGGCTGAAGTGGCTGGACTGTAGTGTCAGGGGAGGTGTTGGCACGCTCGTCCTCGGGGTAGCGGTTGGAACAGGTCCCCCCCCTCGACAATGAACAGCACCTCTCCTGTACGGAAACAATTGTCTTGTTTACATAGGTCAGGTAGCCTGCAGTTAAACTCTATAATAGGACCCCCCCCCCTCCACTAAAGCCCTTTAAATCACCCACTACTGTGGCACCAGAGAAAAGAACTTAATATTTAGTTTTTTTAAATGGGGGTGGGTTAGTCTGCGTTAACGTGGATTGTACTCTGAGCGGTAAATCTGGATGGACCAGCCTTCTGTTGGACGACGTCAGACGTGGCTCCAGTTACTTCATGGCCAGGCTGAATGTCGCCAAGGAAATGTAGATGTAGGTGATCAGTGGTCAGTGTTGACACACCACAGCACACAACAACGAAATGTGTCCTCTGCATTGAACCCATATGTGACGGTGTGACATAGCAGGGGGTGGCTAATTCAGCGCCCAGGGGGCAGCGCTTGGGGGCGGGGCCTTACTCAGGGTGCCATGCTCATATTTCGTTTGTTGATATGTCAGTGATGGCTTGCTGGTCGGGGTTTCGAAAAATAAAGTCAGGGGAGAGAGCGAATGCAGCCCCTCACTACCAGGAATTATGCAGTGGAGATTCCCACATTTGGGGAATTCGCTGGGGTCACAGCCGCAGTGCAAAAAGACCCTCATTAATTTTAGTCAGTAGCTCCGTCCTGCGCAGGTGGGGGCAGAATCACTCAGCAGCTGCTTTCAAGGTCTTGCTCACTTAACCAGGGTCTCCACATCTGAGGCCAGGCACCACCTTCAGGCTGTGGGGCCAGCAGAGGATTCCGCTTTTAGGTGAGTCCAGGTTTGGCTGATCACGGCCTACTTAACAAAAAGAGAAACATCCATCCATTCATCCATCCATCCTGCAGCCACTCATCCAGTACAGAGTCTGTCCCAGGCAGCACGTAGCACACAGCAGGGGTACAAGCTGGACTGCAAGTGATGCAATAGCAGCTCAGAGATGCCAGTTAGCCTAACTGTATGTCTGTATGACTGGCAGGCAGCTGGATCACCCAGAGTACCTGGAGATGCCCAGAGTACCCATAGCTGGAGTTACTCAGAGTACCTGGAGTTGCCCAGAGTACCCATAGCTGGAGTTGCCCAGAGTACCCAGATTTGCCCAGAGTACCCATACCCAAAGTTACCCAGAGTACCTGGAGTTGCCCAGAGTACCTGGAGATGCCCAGAGTACCCAGAGTTGCCCAGAGTACCCATAGCTGGAGTTACTCAGAGTACCTGGAGTTGCCCAGAGTACCCATAGCTGGAGTTGCCCAGAGTACCCAGATTTGCCCAGAGTACCCATACCCAAAGTTACCCAGAGTACCTGGAGTTGCCCAGAGTACCTGGAGTTGCCCAGAGTACCCGGAGTTACCCAGAGTACCTGGAGTTGCCCAGAGTACCTGGAGTTGCCCAGAGTACCCAGAGTTACCCAGAGTACCTGGAGTTGCCCAGAGTATCTGGAGTTGCCCAGAGTACCCGGAGTTGGCCAGAGTACCTGGAGTTGCCCAGAGTACCCAGAGTTACCCAGAGTACCTGGAGTTGCCCAGAGTACCTGGAGTTGCCCAGAGTACCCAGAGTTACCCAGAGTACCCAGAGTTACCCAGAGTACCCGGAGTTGGCCAGAGTACCCGGAGTTGCCCAGAGTACCCAGAGTTACCCAGAGTACCTGGAGTTGGCCAGAGTACCTGGAGTTGCCCAGAGTACCCAGAGTTACCCAGAGTACCTTGAGGTGTGGAGCCACAGTGCTACCCACTGTAATGCCTCATGAAGGAGAAACTTGCACTTTTTCATTAATGTACAATGTAATTATTTTCAATTCAGATTCAGTTTTAGATTTGGATTCAATTTAGATTCAATACAGATTCATAGTATCTGACAGCTGCTTTGCAACTGGTGACCCTGGAAGGTAATGGACCTAACATAGCAGCTGCGAGTTCAGCTTAAAATGCAAGAGAATTGGGACACCTGCTCCTGTGAACGGTAAGCGAATGTCCAGAACTTTCCGTACGGGAAGCCTAACCCACGTAAAACCCCTCCCAGACAGGGCAGCATTGCTAAGCACAGTGCCACCATACTGCCCCCTGACGGGGACGTTTCAGGTACTCATGCAGACGGAGAAGATTTACGGTTGGGGAGTTGGGGGGGGTTCCCGGGGATGTAATATAAACACTGATGGAGCCATGGATACGGAAACAAACTCCCAGCCCTCTCCTTCTTCTCGTTTTGTCAGAAACGCAATTTTCTGCAAGAGACGAAAGCTTTAATGATCCCAGGTCCGATCCAGTCGCGTTTAAAAAATGAGAAAAAGAGAGGATGAAGGGAAAAAAGCCTTGGCTGTGAGATTTATTGATAGAAAACAGGCCTGGTGAGACAGAATAGCAGAGCCTTAGTGTAACGACAGAAAAAAAACCCAAATTCTTTTAAAACTGACCTGGAGCAATACATCTACAGTCTTTAATGGTCCGTCTCCACGGATACGGGAATGGAACTGGTGGAGCGGGAATGATAGAGTTTCTCAGTCGTGAGAGGATGACCTGGTGTGCACGTATACGGCACTCTGAGCTGTGGCCTGTGACGCCTGCCCTAGGTCCTTCTGTCGTCTCTCTCTTCTTTCCTTTTTCCCTGTTACGCAACGCAGCGCCTGCAGAATTCCCCGGCACGGCTGACCTGCCTTCCCCCACCCGGCGGGGCCCGTCCGTCAGGGTGCCGCCGTGTGCGTGTGCAGCTCAGGCTATGCTAACATACTCCAGGAGGTGCAGGAGGACAGTGGGGCAGTGGAGGAGGCGCGGGAGGGCGATGGGGGCAGCGGGAGGAGGTGCGGGAAGGTGATGGGGGCAGCGGGGAGGAGGTGCGGGAGGGCGATGGGGCAGTGGGAGGAGGTGCGGGAGGGCGATGGGGCAGTGGGAGGAGGTGCGGGAGGGCGATGGGGGCAGCGGGAGGAGGTGCGGGAGGGCGATGGGGCAGTGGGAGGAGGTGCGGGAGGGCGATGGGGGCAGCGGGAGGAGGCTCCCCCTTGTCCTGTAATCTGGAAATCTGTGCGGTCAGCGCAAGTAAAAAAACTCTTAGGGAATAAAACATGGAATCAACAAAGAAACATGGAAAATTGTAAGTGCGGCAGAGATATTAATGTCCCAGCTGATGGTTATCTCTACACTCAGGGTGGGTTTGGGGGGGGCAGGAATAAGGAGGGTGTCACATACAGGGGCTTCTGAGAAAAGAGGCAGCTGTAATAGGAATATCACCCCCATACACACCCTTCACTGTGAATTTGCCCATGTACGTGATAAGGGCTTTGAGCCCCTCCCATGTTAACAGTCCTGTCCCTTCAGAGAGGTAATTACGGCCAAATCCTGATACAATTAATGCTCATTAAGGTGTGCAGAGGGCTAGTGTCCCAAGCGGAGAACCTGCCAGAAAGATCTGTGGGTCGAAGCAGGGGTTCCAGGAAAAGAATATTGGACTTGGGATTTATGAGGTCTCACGGGTCCCAGTGTTGCAGTTGGATTTGATGTTTCAATTGTAATGTGAAAGCCAGTTTGGGAGTGGCAGAGACATTTCTCCCACTTGGTGAAGGGGACGGCGGGGGGGGGGGATGGTGACGGACTGCGGTGTCTGACCAGCCCCCGAGGAGCCCCCCAGGATTGAGCTCATCCATGTGTGATGTCCTCTCCAGAAGCCTTTTGACTGGTTTACGAAAAAGGCCAGTTTCCCACCCTCTAGAGTACAACAGCGTTACCGTGGCCGGATCTTGAGCCTTTCATCACACACTCAGCTCCTTACCCACTGTAGCACCCACTTGTGGGGAATCACAGGCTCTGCAATACGTGGAGAGCAGCCAGCCACGTGTATCGGCATGCATGCGCATGCTCACAGACACGCATTCATGCTCACAGACACGCTTTCATGCTCACAGACACACTTTCATGCTCACAGACACGCATTCATGCTCACAGATACGCATTCATGCTCACAGACACGCTTTCATGCTCACAGATACGCATTCATGCTCACAGACACGCTTTCATGCTCACAGACACGCTTTCATGCTCACAGACGTGGCAGACTTTTTTGCTGCGAGACGCTTCCCTTTTTCCAAAGACAGAGGTGCGGCCCTGAGGATGACGGGGGACCTGTGCTATTATAAATAGCAGCTTGGCCAGCTGGCAGACGGCTGGCACGCCGGCTCTGGGCGGGGCCTTGCTTATGTCACTCTCTGTCCCGTGTTGTCTGGTTGCCTAGGCAGCAGGTCCAGCTGGCTGTCGTTGCCCAAGCTCCCGTAAATGGGTGTGGAGTAAACAGTGGCAGTGGGCACAGGGGGGCAGGGGGTGTATTTGTCATGACTCGTTGACACTTTTAACGAGGCAAAGCGACCGGTGTTTATTTCTACATGAGCTGGATTCCACCACCCCCCCCCCTCCCCAGGATGCTGACTTGTAATGAAAGTCTCAATGGTTAGAGTGGGCGGGGGGGCAGACAATGGTAGCTGGCATGTGTGTCGGGGGACATCAGAGGATCCTTGTCATTGGCCCCTGGAGTGACTCATCGGATGTTAGTAACACATGTGGGACCCTCCCCTAGAGGGAGCCGATGAGCAGCTGAGTCGCAGGTTGTCATGGCGACTCCCCAGCAGCACTGCGGGGGCAGAAGCAGCAGTGAGGTCATGGATGTACACCAGGACAGTGCCCTGGGGAGGATGATCCATTACACAGGATGAAAACATCAAACGGGAACAGCTGACCACTCATTTGCAGGACGGGAGGCCTGGCTTGGTCATGTGGGCCTCAGAGGTCAAAGGGCATCCCCCAAAAGCCCTGGAAGGACAACAAGAAGCTGTGCCAGCCAACTGAACTGGACCAATGTCCGTAGAAGGGACCCAAATGTTCCAGTGATTATGACTCACTTTTGGTCGAAAATGGCTGCAGCCTTCATTAAATTTTCCACCAGCATTTCCAATCCTGTGCTCAAGGTGTGTCTCCACACCCTCTGCACGTCCTCAACATCCACGACAGACAAGAAATATGTAACACTCTCAGTGACGTTTGTGTGTGCGAACACCTTTACTGACACGCACCTCGACGGCTCTGGTGTGATACTACATCGAACAAGACCTTTAACCCCCCACTCCTACCTGGCCTTCAAGGCCACCTGATCCCTTTTGGACCTGGACCCGGAAGACTGAAACATCACTGGCCACACAGGGTTCACTTATGGTTGGCCTAACTCTGACACTGTTGATCACACATGGTTCATTTATAGTTGGCCTGGCTCTGACCTATGGAATTGAGAGAGGAACGACTGTGTGAGTCTGCCTGGCCGGCAACTGATCTAACGAGGCCAGGATGAGCTTGCATTTCTTGTGATTTAACCACCATCCAGAAGATATTCTGGATGTTCTCGCTTTCAGATTTCCTGCCATTGAAAATACGCATGTTTACAACACAGTTGCAACCCCATTTATTAATCAGACATAAACCTCATTTCTAAGCCCCAAGTGACAGATCACATGATGACGCGTCTTACTCCTGTTCTTTACACATCCATCTGTTTGAGCGTCTACACGGAGCTTGGTGGGCGGAGGAACAGAGGGAGCGATTCCAGCAGAAAATGGGCCTGAGGTTCCTCAAAGATGCTGAGATGCACATGAGGAACGCCGTGATATTTTTGGGAGGAACAACCGCGGCCATTACCATGAAAGCACCAGGGATTCCACAGTGCTTAACCCTGTAATACTACCCCAAGGGCATTGTGGGTAAAAAAAAATAACTCATAAAGGAAATGTTCGGGAGTCTGAGGGCAGACATTGTGTGCCTTTTGGAGTGGATAATAATGATGACCGTTCCCTTTGCCACCTGGGAGAAGCTAGAGCTATGAGTCTGCGGCTGCTTTTGACACTATTCCAGTGTCTGCCGTGACCGTAATGGTACAGGTGTCACTACGGCATTATAACATCCTGCTTTTTGCTGTATAAACACGTCAGATGCGCAAAGTGCTTTGTGGTTTTGGAAGGATGGTGAGGCTGCGAGGAAAGACTAAAGTTCTGACTAAAGTACTTTTTCCCAAAAGTAGATTTGTGAATCGGCAGAGGTTCTGTGTGTGCCGTTTGTTCGTTCGGGGGCCCCAATAAAAAAGCCACTTTGTGAGTAGAGTCAGAAGATTGTAAATAACTAACCGGGTTAGCAGAACGTGCTGCTTCGGCATCTCCTGCATGGGGAATGTGTTTATTAAATTTGTAGTGTAGTGACTGTTTGTGGCCAACAGGGGGGCCACAACTTTGGAGGCCCCAGACAATTGTGTGGTTTGAGTGGTGATAAACACCACCGCTGACTGCGACCACAAGACCATGACTGTGACGTCTCAGTGAGGGAGGTCTTGGCAGGCTGCTGTCTGTAATCCCAGCAGGTTTACCCATGAGCAGAGTGCACGGTCTGGAGAATCATCTTGCGGTATGACTGCAGCCTCCCCAGAGAACATGGCGCGGTCTTTCGACACAAGGCGAAGCAGAACAGACCTTGGACCGGCAGACTCTGAGATGCAGGGTACCTCTTTAACCACGATGCTCCCTTCCGCCACCTGCTGGGGTTAGGGGGAGCACAGGCATACCGGGGAGGTGGCCCCTTAGGGAGAGGGCCCCTTAAGGAGAGGGCCTCTGGAGCCCCCGTGTTTGATGTCTTGCCTTTTCCTCAGATTGTACGTACCTACCAATGCTGTCACCCTGATCCCTGATCTCCATGCTCAGATCCAAGGCCGGCACCACAAAGATCTGCTGTCAATGTGGTGGGCTGGGAGGGGTCACTTTGTAGTGCAGTGTGCACGTGTGGTTGCAACCCTGTCATGACGTGGTCTCAGCAGCTCACAGAACACATACTATGGTGACCCCTCACCCTGTAAATCTTGTGGGTAGTGGGGGGTTGGTTGAAACAAAGATATATTGGAACATGACGAGTGCATGTGTTGGGGGGGGGGGGGGGGCTCAGGGGCAGTGGCCAGGCAGGGACCAGGGCTGGGGCAGCTGGACGGCGCCCCTGAAGAAAAAAACCTAAAACAAGTAGCCTATCACAGGGGTTAATTGTGCATGTTTAAAGGGTCCGTGTTTTTGAAAGAGGAGGAATCGTTACTATTTATACCGGGGGGGGGTAATGAAGTGAAATTATCTGCTGCCGCTGGGGTCTGGCAGGGCGGCGACGTGACACCCCCGAGCGAGTCTGTGGGCCCGGCGCTGTTTTCATTCAAAATAAAACAAGCGAAACAGAACCCCCCTCAATTAATTCCAATTTACATATCCCCCCCACTCCAGTTTCCAGTGGGGGCCAGGGAAAGACACCGTCACACTCGGCGGGGCGATTATTTGACGGGTTAATTAATAACACCCAAGCAGGTCGGCCCATTTCGGAACCAGCGAAACAAACGGGCCAGAGAGAGAGAGGTTCTGCAGGGAGACGCTGCCGCTGGTGTCGCGGGGTCTCCTGGCTCCACGTCCGGCAGATGAGGACAACCCCTCGGAATTGTGGGATTGACGTTCGTCAGCCTGCTCCGTGGACAAAGCTACAGATTAAATGAGGGTGAGGATGGAGGATGAAGGATAGGTTTAGCAGTGTAGTGAGGCAATGTTGCCGTGCTAACTGCAGCATGGTGGTAAATGGTGCAACCCACTCACTGGTGACTGACCCAGGGAGAGCTGGACGCTTAAATAAAGCCTGGAGTAAATACTGCTGGAAACCAAGCAAACACTTGTGTCATACAGTCTCAGTTTGACCTCATTTATTTTTCCTTGCAGAGCTTTGAACGGAAAGCAGGGGCAGAAAGGCAGAAGATAATCGTCCCCCCCACCCCCACCATCCTCAGGCGTCTGCCTCTCCTCGACCCCCCCAGTTCCACATGGCACCACGGTCTCCTGCTCTAGGTGGACGCCTCGGAACCGCAAGAGACCAGGCAGACCAGGTTTATGAATTTCTGAGATGCCACAATTTCCTATCCGTTTTTTTATTAAATAATCAATCCGGCCACTTGGCCTGGACAGTACCTTCCTTTTTTGGAACATCTAAAGTCCTTCTATCCACGTCTACAAGAGTGACGAACTTGGAAAAAGAGAGCAGCTGTGCAGGGCTTCGAGAGGAAGTTTGTATGTATCTGAAGGGCCTCTGCTGGCCTGGGCATTAATTAAATAAGTAGGTGTCTCTATATTGGGACGGCCAGCGGCCAGTACGCTGCAGAGTAGCCCAGAGTTGACACGAGCATGAGCTTGCCAGAGATGTGTACAAGTCAGAGATGTGTACAAGTCAGAGATGTGTAAAAGTCAAGTCAGCTTGAAGTCGGCAACCAAGCATATGATGTTGATTCACACCCTGGCTCACCCAGGATGTTGAAAGGCCATTGCAGTTACTATTAAGCTCCACTAGGGGGAGTGCAGCCCCCACGGGGACCATCTGCGATCCTCCCTGTCTGAAGCAGCCAGAGAATGTGGAGTCTCACATTGATAAAGATGCTCTCTGTAGCAACCGTCAGGCCTGGAACTACTGATGATAAAATGTCAGAGAATTTGGCAGGTTGGGGGCATGATGATGGAGTGAGCAGCACTGGTGCCCCACACCTCCAGAATTGCTTGTTTGCCTCCCAGTCACTCCCATAGACAGGGGCGCTGTAAAGGGGGGGTAAACGATGATGATTCTCGGGGCCCATGACTGAGAGGGGGCCCAGAGAAGCCCCCAATAAACTGTGTTGGGGGCCCTGTCAAGATTCTTTTCATGGGGCCCAAAATCCTTAGCAGCGCCCCTGGCCATAGATATGCTGTTTAGGTGAATCTGCAACTTGTGTGTCTGTCTGTGTGTCTGTGTGGCTGCATGTGTGTGAGTGTATGATTGTGTCTGTCTGTCTGTGTGGCTGCATGTGTGTGAGTGTATGATTGTGTCTGTCTGTCTGTGTGGCTGCATGTGTGTGTGTGTGTGTGTGATTGTGTCTGTCTGTCTGTCCATGTTGTTGTGTGTATAAATTATATCTTGGGGACCAATGTGATAAAAGCCCGTTATTTTGATGTTATGGAAACCTTTTCAGTCCCATCGAAGGGAAACTCAATTTTATAAAAATCTGTGACTGCAATCAAAAAACTAAAAATGCCTGAAGGCTTGTATTTTGTTTGGTTACTTATGGTTAAGGTTAATGCTGGGGGGGGGGTTAGGGTTAGGGCTGGGGGGGGTTAGGGTTAGGGCTGGGTGGGGGTTAGGGTTAGGGCTGGGGGGGGTTAGGGTTAGGGCTGGGTGGGGGTTAGGGTTAGGGCTGGGGGGGTTAAGGTTGTCATGTTTGGGTTAGGGTTTTGTCCATAGAAATGAATAAATAATCCCCACAAAGACATGAATACAAACGTGTGTGTGTGTGTTTTTGCCCTGGACATCCTGGGTGTCACCGGCCCTATGCTACCTAGGATAGGCAGTACATCATAATCCCTGACCCATCATGCTGTTGGCTTGTCGACCCCTGGGCAGCGGGCACTGCTACTGTCTGCCTACATATCCCAGGGTTCACTGGCTTCACCAGTAAAATTAGCAGGGGCCCAGATGAGTGAGCATTTACAGTTGGGGGAGTCTTTCAGCCTCAGGGCAGTGACCTTTCACCATGCCCAAGACCATCAAGTTCTCTGAGAACCTATGGGGGGGAGGGCTGCACAGTGAGGGGTGTGGCCTGAAGATGTGATGGGGGGGGGGGGCTTACTATCCGAGGAGTTCAGCCTGCCGAGCCCCCTAAGCTTGCTAACAAGGCCTACTGAATTGTCAGAGGGCTTAACGAGGATCATTAATTAGCCCTCTTGGGGCCGCTGTGGGCCACCCCTCGATCTCAGGTTTAAGAAAACACTCCAGCAACATGAGAAAATAAATAGCAGAAAATGTGAAATGATTGCCTTTAAATGTGCGTGCAAATGGTTCCCTGCCCCCCCCTCACGGCTACCCCTTTTTTTCTCCCCCCTCCTTTCCATATTCAAAGGCTTGCTGACCTACTGCCAACAGGGTCAGGTGACCTATCTTCTCCAAACTCCACACTTCTTCCTCACTCTCACGCGGTCAGTCAAGGCTCCAGTCGCTCTGCCGCTGCTGTACCCATCCACTGAGTCACTAGCGTCAGGAAACGTGTTTTTCATCTGCTTCTCATGAGGAGACAAGTAGCTGCTTTCACCCTGGGTGGCTTTTGATATGTGACACACGGCGATGAGCAAGTTCTCCTGAGGTTTTTTCCATCTTTTTCTGGAACAGAAGAAGAGGGATGAAGAAGCAGTGTGAGGGTGTGTGAGTATGTGAGGGTGTGTGTGTATGTGTGAGGGTGTGTGAGTATGTGAGGGTGTGTGTGTATGTGAGGGTGTGTGTGTATGTGTGAGGGTGTGTGAGTATGTGAGGGTGTGTGTGTATGTGTGAGGGTGTGTGAGTATGTGAGGGTGTGTGTGTATGTGAGAGTGTGTGTGTATGTGAGGGTGTGTGTGTATGTGTGAGGGTGTGTGAGTATGTGAGGGTGTGTGAGTATGTGTGAGGGTGTGTGAGTATGTGAGGGTGTGTGTGTATGTGATGGTGTGTGAGTATGTGAGGGTGTGTGTGTATGTGATGGTGTGTGAGTGTATGCATATGTGTGTGTGTATGTGTGTGTGAGGGTGTGAGTGTATGTGATGGTGTGTGAGTGTATGCATATGTGTGTGTGTATGTGTGTGTGAGGGTGTGAGTGTATGTGATGGTGTGTGAGTGTATGCATATGTGTGTGTGTATGTGTGTGTGAGGGTGTGAGTGTATGTGTCCGTGAGGGTGTGAGTGTATGTGTGAGGGTGTGTGAGTGTGTAAGTGTGTGTGGGGGGGAGACACCATGTGCAGCTTTTTCCTAACTGATGAAGGATGCCCCCCCATGTTGAGAATATCCAGTATGGTATGACGATGGGTGGAGCAGGGCACCATAGGCTATGGTCATGCCCATCAGGACGATGGATGCCAAGGGCATGGTGGGGTACGGCTTGGCCCTCGTGGCTCCGGTCGCTTAGTGACAAGGGTGGGTATACCCCCCACCCCCACCCCCCAGAAGTCAGCACATGGGAATAGGGGCGATGGAACAAGGAAACGTCATAAATTCTCACCCCAGCTGGAAGATTCAGTGCTAGTAAGAGAGACAGAGACAGGAAATTGGAGGACAGAGAGAGAGAGAGCAGGGCAGAGAAAGAGAGAGAGAGAGAAAGAGAGAGAGGATGACAGAGAGGAGGACAGAGAAATAAAAAATGACAGAGAGTGGAGGACAGAGAGAGAGAGAACAGGGCAGAGAAAGAGAGAGAGAGAAAGAGAGAGAGGATGACAGGAGGACAGAGAAACGAAAAATGACAGAGAGAGTGGAGGACAGAGAGAGAGAGAGAGAGAGAGAGAGAGAGAGAGAGAGAGAGAGCAGGGCAGAGAAAGAGAGAGAGAGAAAGAGAGAGAGGATGGCAGAAAGAGGAGGACAGAGAAATAAAGAATGACAGAGAGAGTGGAGGACAAAGAGAGACAAAGATTGAGAAGAGAGAGAGACAGTCAGAAGACAGAGAGCGAGATAGAGGGAGAGAGTGAAAGTGGGAGGCAGAGAGAGACAGAAACCCTGAGAGACAGACGGAGAAAGTGAGAGAGAAGAATCCGATAAACGTCAGCGGTCAGTAGCTGTTCCTCTGTTTGGACAGATTTAAGTAATTAGGCACTGGACAGCACCAGTGTGTGTCACGATGGCTGGGGGTGTGCTCTGATCAGCATGGGGAGGGGGGTATGACATGTGGAAGGCATGCGTTGGCCCGACCAGGTTGGTGCCTGATTACCTAGAAACAATATCGGACTAGCGTAAAAAAAGCCACCAGTGGAGAGCGTCACGTGAGTCAGTGATTTGGGGAAGGCCGAGGGCTTTCCTCCCCTTGGAAGCCCCCTTCATAACCACGCCACTTCAGGGTCAAGTCCCCCCTCAGGCAGTCACAGACAATATAATTTGTCATTCGCTTTCATTTTGGTTATTTGCCTACTCATATTACACCGTTTGAAACAGGTCCTGTCTGGGCATGCGGGGGAACCTGTATGGGTACGACTCCCCCAGCTCCACCATCCCG
This sequence comes from Brienomyrus brachyistius, assembly GCF_023856365.1. Lineage (NCBI taxonomy): Eukaryota > Metazoa > Chordata > Actinopteri > Osteoglossiformes > Mormyridae > Brienomyrus > Brienomyrus brachyistius. The sequence goes on from NC_064537.1 coordinate 4,295,669, forward strand.
TGTGGACAGCGGGACCAGTTTATTTTGAGACGGTAACCCAGAGTCCAGGGCCATGTAAGGGGGGAGAAAGGATTCAGCAGAAAGCTGATTGGCTCCTGGAGTGCCCCCTCCCCTGTCACTCACTGATTCAAAATATATAATTGGTTAATAATACAGTTGGGGTCTCTGAATTATGGCCCTTCTGATGCCCCCCCACCTTCAAAATCCTAGAATCACCCCCCCTGTCATTGCTTAGCTGGGACACATATTTCTGAAGCATGGAAAGGAGGTAGAGAACTTTGAAGGAAGGTGCACTAAACATGTACTCAATGAAAAGTCGTGTGCGTGTACAAAGTTTTCCAATCTATGACCCTTGGCAAGAGAGCACTGCAGCACTGTCAGAGAGGAGCTCTGAAAAACGGCACTGCGGATTAATCGGGCCGATTTCCCGCCACTGCAGACGGACAGTACCTCTGAGGATACGTCCCGGCTGTCGGCGGGTAGGAGACGTTCAAGGCCCGGCTCAGACTTTAGTGTGACAGCCGTGATTTAAACGTCGGAAGGAGGAACGCAGTGCGAGGACTCGCGACATGCCGTCGTTGTGTAAATATTCATCTTGGCTCGTCCGTACGGCCCTCCAAAAAAACCCCACTCCACCCTGACTCCCTCATCTTCAAATCCCCGTATGACTTTTCCAGATCCGAGGAGCTTCTGTCTGGATCATCTCCCTTTTGTTGTAGCGGAGACACACCATGTTGTAGGGACTCTGTCCTCCTCTGTATCGAGGGGCACCGGTATCTCAGTGTAGCCCTGGATAATGACCCAGTTAGCCATACTCCCAGCGAGTAAATGGAAATTATAATTTCAAAATGAAACAGCTTTGTAATCATTTTTTGTTAGTTTTGGTCCGATTCTTTCTACTTTTTTTTTTTTGGGTGGGTAAACAGGGGTGACAAAACTGTGATCATACATTATAATCCCAAATTTACAGGAGCACATCTAAAGGAAAAATGATTTGAAAATGTCATGACTAATTGTAGGTGACAGCGGCCGGGTTCAAAGTAGACTTGGGCATTGGTGCATTCATTGCTGAGCCGCTCTTCCCCTCATACTAGAGAGGATGCCGACACACGCTCTGCAGACAGGATCCCCCCCAAGCCCTCAGCTAATAACTCCGTCGTTCCCACGAGCTGCCGTGGCAGACAGATAATTAAGACCTGCCGCCGCACCTGAAAGCGCACTTTGGGGAAATAAAGGTCACGCTCATCCCTCATAGTGACGACTACACGCGGCACTGCGGCGAGTGCCTTCTCGGCACGCTGCGTTCAGTGAGGTTAGGAGGGCGGAAAGCGGGATCACGCCCGGCCACTCTACCTGACGGCTCTGTAATCCCATCTAAGTGTGTATGAGTAACACACAACGGATCCTTTCATCCGAATTAACAGGGTTTTTTTTTCCTTGTACTCAAACGGCCTCAAGCTAAAAACGGATACATTTATGCATCATGTAAAATACGTCGTTGGCCGTTTTTGAGCGTGGCAGTAGCCCCAGAGCTGGGTGGCTGGGGGGGGGGGGGCGGATTTGTAGGAGGAGGATACACGTGCCCTGGTTTGGCTTCTCCAACTCTTCGTAGACTAAAAGGATATCTTCTGGCAATCAGCGCTGGTTAGATATTAGGAACGGAGGCTTCCTAGACATTAAAGATCATGTATCATCCTTTACCAGAATGTCCTGCATAGTGTCCTCCCAGTAGTATGCAGACGATCCGAGGACCACGGGGCCTCACACGGGGCCTCACACGGGGCCTCACACGGGGCCTCACACGGGGCCTCACACGGGGCCTCAGTGTAGCAGGGCATCACTGGCATATTGACGTGGCAATGCCAGCTAAAACAAGCGATGGCTAATGGAAGGACGCCATGTGTCCCACCTGAGGCCGGACGACACCTCACACCCCCTTTGTAAAAGTGCAATCAAAGGGGACACAAGGCTGGGGAAGATGACGGGGGGGTGGGAGAGCGAGGGATAGATTTAAACGTTTAGAGGAAGCACTGAAGCATTCTGGCATCGGTCTGAGAACCGGGGAGATTACCCCGGAATGCAGTCAGCACTCCCGGTAAGATGAGGCCAAGTGCGGCTCTCCAGCACTGTAATTGCCATGTTATGTGAACCAGGAAAGCAGAGCTGTGAAATTAGCAAGCTAGCAAGCTATGCAATCAAACTTTTAACATTTACCGTGCTCATTCCACGGCTTCTCTCCGGTGATGACAATGGAAGGATTTATCCACTTTAAATCATTTTCTGTTATTTTCCAAACTGCCATGGATCTTGAGTTTTGGCCCGGCCTCCTCTAGCCAATTATCAGCTAGTCTGGGACTGGTAACCAGTAGCCGACATGTTGAGAAGTTTACCTTCCTAGCTATGGCTAAGATTGGCCTTTTTCGATGGATGACATTAGACACCAGACAAGCACCACGTGGCGTCGGGGATATGGGGGAGACCGCAGTGTCGGGTGGGGGGTCTCGGATACTTCACGCTCCATGAGGGAAGCCTACAGAAACTCCTGCTGGTTCTCATGTCAAGATGAACTTTCTGTTGCCGCTAATGGAAGTTAATAAACGAGGCTTTCTGGAAAGTGAAATCAAAATGAGGAGGAATCCGAGGCTCAAAGCTCGTGCCCCATGTGGAATGGGAGTGCCCTGGCCAAAATGGCCGCCAGAGGGGGGGCGCCTAATTTCAGTCCACAAGAGAGAACGACGCTGCTCTGAAGTGTGAACATCTGAGTCTAAGGATGCATACAGTGTGTGTGCGTAAGCAAGTGCCAGGCCCCTCCTAGGCCCCCACAAATGGAAGTGTTTACTCCCCACTGGCTGTGTCCTTATATTTCCTTCTCTCACCAGTGGGCAATTTCGCACTGAAAAAATAACTCCGACCAATTGTGGATAATTGAGAAAGATGCCAGCCATATTGGTGGAGTTCAGGGGTCAGCCGCTCAGGTTGATTGCCAGGTGTGTGCAGGGTCAGAATAGATTAGTTATTAATCCCCCCCCCCCCCCAACACCCCCGGCAAAAAAAAAACATCGGAGAGCTCAGAGAGCTGCAGAGGGAGTCTGCCGATTTTCCAAAGGCGAAAACCATGGAAAGAAGAAAGATCAGTGTGGTTAGCCAAAGGCTAACGTTGGCGGGTTAAACGGCCGTGGAGATGAGGGTGGGCTTAGATGTCACACAAAGCCGGCTTTGCATGTTGTCCACAGTTCCTCCCATGAAAGGCTCAACGGAAGTGGAGCGGATCTGAGAACGTTCCCACGGGGACCTCCGCGTCCTGCAACCCAGCCCGCATGTCCGAACGGAAAGATGCGGTTACCGCTGGCAGTTTTGGCTATTTGCCCTGCTGCTAACTACCACAGACTAGCGGTTCTTGATTAGCAGGGAAGGGCTTTGGGATCGGATTCTCACATGCGCTTCCAGGCCACGTGACTCGCCTTTCGCCATGGAGAAGCACAGGACAACAACACAACAAACAAGCTAGAGGCTGCTCACGTTTCCTACGACGGCGCCGTGGGGGTGAGTCACAGAAGCCTGGGAGAGGTCTGTTCCAGCCAAAAACCAGGACAGCTCTCCAGAACTAGGCCCAACTTAGCCCATATAGAGTTCCTTGAACCCGCCCAGGCATGTCCCCTTATGGAGCAGAACACTCCGTGCTGCATGGGACTTGAGTGTAGGGTTGGCACTTTGTCCCAAGGGCTCACTAGAACGTGGGGGAGGGTGGGGATGCTGGGTGTCCTCTGTGGTGAGCAGATCCTGTTCCTTGTTAGCTCTCTGTACTGTAAATGGCCATGATAGCAGGCTCCCTAATTCGTCATCAATTGAGTCACCCATCTCAGCTGACAGGAAAATCAGGGGGTGGACGCTGGGGTTGTTCGACCCTGGCAATGCTGTGGGGCTTTGGCTAGTGAAGTTATGGCGCTGAGTCTTGGAACCCAGCGCCACCACTACCACCGCCCCTAACCCCCAAGCTGCCAGCCACCACCCTATACCCCAAACTCGGATACTCCCCTCCTCTCCATCCACCACACAGATCACACTCTTCTTCCATCAACCCAAAATGGGTGGTGAATTGCTCTGTGGATTACTAACGTGTGCTTGTAATAAGAGGGTTGCTGGTTCAATTCCCGTGGCTGGTACTCTGATGTCACCATCGGGGTGTTCAGCAGGACTCATAACCTCAGTCGCTCCAGGGGAATTTGTTTACCCCGTTCTTTGATCTTAACTTGCATGTCGCTTGGTCTGCTAAAACGGACTAGCGAATCATGTGCCTGCTCTGGAAACTGGCATGTCATTCGTTAAGCCTCCAAATGCACAGAGTGAGCAGCCGCTGCACCTCAGAAGCCTTCTCACTGCTTTGAGAGAGGAACCCAGCAGGGGGCGCTGAGGTTAAGGGCCCCAGAGGAGTGGGGAGAGGGCAGAATTCAGCCACACTGTGGACTGGGCATTTCATGGTGCACTTGTCTGTGTCTTACTCCAGCGGCTACAGATGGCTGACGATAACGATGCTGACGGACCCCCAATGGAGGGCAATAAGGGAGGGGGGTGGATGTAGGCCCCGTGATGAGAATACCATGCTCACCTGGTCTCCACAGCTGCTAAAACCATCACTGGAGGCCACTTCTGTGGGAGTAATACACCAAAGACCACTCTCCCTTCTCATTTCCAGAAATATATAACCAGTTCCCTGCCCCCCTAGCCAGGGAGGGGCACCGGGACAAGATGGCCATGAGGGCCATCATTTACACGCAAGTAGGGTTTTGGGAGAGATGCAGCTTCGTTAACTGGCAAATCACCTTGGTGTTAAGCCACCATTTCATCAGGTGGTCGACAAAAACACTGCTTATGGGAAAAGGCTACCGACTGGATCCATTTATAACTGGCAGGCAGTGAGGCTTTTCCCAGAGTGTCGACTAGGACACCTGTATCCAAAAAGGAGGACAAAGGGTCAAAAAGGTGGACACCTGTATCCAAAATGGAGGACATAGGGTCAAAAAGGTGGACACCTGTATCCAAAATGGAGGACATAGGGTCAAAAAGAAGGACACCTGTATCAAAAAAGGAAGACTAAGGGTCAAAAAGGTGGACACCTGAATCCAAAATGGAGGACAAAGGGTCAAAAAGAAGGACACCTGTATTCAAAAAGGAGAACAAAGGGTCAAAAAGGTGGACACCTGAATCCAAAATAGAGGACAAAGGGTCAAAAAGGTGGACACCTGAATCCAAAAAGGAGGACAAAGGGTCAAAAAGGTGGACACCTGAATCCAAAAAGCAGGACAAAAGGTCAAGAAGGACGTAAAAAGCTATTTCAAATACAGCAGTGCTAAATTCTATTTATTAATGAAGTTAGTAAAATATGTAAAGCATGTGAAGGTAAGAACAGCCATGTTTTATGCCATTATCTCAAGATAATGAGATTATAGTAGCGGGAGGGAAAGAGTAGGTCAAAGGGGGAAGAGGAGGACAAAGGGGCTAACAGCAGGACAAAGGGGGAAAAGGAGGACAAAGGGGGGAAAGGGAGAAAGGGGCTAGCAGGAGGACAAATGGGGAAAAGGAGGACAAAGGGGCTAGCAGGAGGACAGCGGTCTGGACAGAGGGCTGGAAAACCAGACTGTCTGGGTAAAATCTGAACAAGCGATCACCCAATGAGGACCATAGACACATTACCTAACTAGCATGCTAGCAGTTAGCACCCCTGCTGTTATGCTAATTAGAATGTTTGACACTTTCTCGTTTGCTCTGTGTGAAACCCTTGCAATAATTAGAAGTTTAACAAGCCAAAAAGGATGTTCTATTACTCAGAATGACATAAAAAGTACGTATATGAAGGTTGTAGGCACACATCAATCTGTCATTCGATGTGAAGCTAACCACAGTTAACGTTTCCCACCAGCTGGAGTGCGGTCCTTTCGTTCAGGTACGTTAAAAACGCTAAAGAAGATGCAGTTAAAATTATCGCCCGCTCGGGGTCTGGGCCCGAGTACTTTCTGGACTCCGATTAAGTACTAGGCCTGGCAGTTCATTTCCAATGTCTTCGCAGGCTTTGCGGGGTCAGTTGATATCATAAGCGAAGCTTCATCGTCCTGTCCTGCTAACAGGCAGTAAAAGAGATCACCCAAACTGTATCTACACGGACCATTTGTCTTTCCTGAAGCCCAACAGGGGGTATTCACCTGCCCCAAAGGGCTCGAGGTACATTGCGGGGACCAGGGCGGTGGGTTGGCCCTCCCTGGATTGAAGACCCCCACTCCCAGACGGATTGTGATGGCTTTTCTTCATAGTCCCACCCGGCAATGCATGCAAGCAGCTGGCCTGTCATCGAGCATGAAAATGTGATGGATGGGAAACGATCCGAAACGCATCTCAAATGCTTTCATCTGAGCTCTTAAAAAATGGGAAACTGTTCAAGGGGGTTAAATCTGGAGTGTTTGGCTAAAAGAAGAATTGAATATGTGGGGAGGGGAGCGTCCCTCTTCAATCGGCCATTATATTACCGGGCCTTTCTGTAAGACCATCAGAACAGGTCTGGAAATGTATCCCCTCGCAGTCCCATTCTATCGCGTAAGGACTGGGAGAGAGCAACGTGTATAAAAAGCCTTGTGTTATGTATATAGTCCCTTGTGTTATGTACATAGCCCCTTATGTATGTATATAACCCCTTGTGTTATGTATATAGCCGCTTATGTATGTATATAGTCCCTTGTGTTATGTACATAGCCCCTTATGTATGTATATAAAGTCTTGTGTCATGTATATAGCCCCGTATGTGTGTATATGGCCCCTTGTGTTATGTACATAGCCCCTTATGTATGTATATAAAGTCTTGTGTTATGTATATAACGCCTTATGTATGTATATAACCCCTTATGTATGTCTATAACCCCTAAACACAAGCATGGTCAACAAGGTGCCTGTGACACGACCACGATCAGCGCAGTGTCTGTGACACAACCACGGTCAACGCAGTGCCTGTGACACGACCACGATCAGCGCAGTGTCTGTGACACAACCACGGTCAGTGCAGTGCCTGTGACACAACCACGATCAGCGCAGTGCCTGTGACGCAAGCATGGTCAACGCAGTGCCTGTGACACGACCACGTTCAGCACAGTGCCTGTGCCTGTGACACGACCATGGTCAGTGCAGTGCCTGTGACACGACCATGGTCAGTGCAGTGCCTGTGACACAAGCACAGTTAGCGCAGTGCCTGTGACACGAACATGGTCAGCGCAGTGCCTGTGACACAAGCATGGTCAACGCAGTGCCTGTGACACGACCACGTTCAGCACAGTGCCTGTGATTCGACCACGATCAGCGCAGTGCCTGTGATTCGACCACGATCAGCGCAGTGTCTGTGACACAACCACGGTCAGCGCAGTGCCTGTGACACAACCACGGTCAGCGCAGTGCCTGTGACACAACCACGATCAGCGCAGTGCCTGTGACACGAACATGGTCAACGCAGTGCCTGTGACACGACCACGTTCAGCACAGTGCCTGTGCCTGTGACACGACCACGGTCAGCGCAGTGCCTGTGACACAAGCACGGTCAGCGCAGTGCCTGTGACACGACCACGATCAGCGCAGTGCCTGTGACACAAGCACGGTCAGTGCAGTGCCTGTGACACAAGCACGGTCAGCGCAGTGCCTGTGACACGACCACGATCAGCACAGTGCCTGTGACACAAGCACGGTCAGCGCAGTGCCTGTGACACGACCACGATCAGCGCAGTGCCTGTGACACAAGCACGGTCAGTGCAGTGCCTGTGACACGACCACGGTCAGCGCAGTGCCTGTGACACGACCACGGTCAGCGCAGTGCCTGTGACACGACCACGGTCAGCGCAGTGCCTGTGACACGACTACGGTCAGCTCAGTGCCTGTGACACGACCACGATCAGCACAGTGCCTGTGACACGACCACGGTCAGCGCAGTGCCTATGACACGACCACGGTCAGCGCAGTGCCTGTGACACGACTACGGTCAGCTCAGTGCCTGTGACACGACCACGATCAGCACAGTGCCTGTGACACGACCACGATCAGCACAGTGCCTGTGACACAAGCACGGTCAGTGCAGTGCCTGTGACACGACCACGGTCAGCGCAGTGCCTATGACACGGCCACGGTCAGCGCAGTGCCTGTGACACGACCACAATCAGCACAGTGCCTGTGACACAAGCACGGTCAGCGCAGTGCCTGTGACACAAGCACGGTCAGCACAGTGCCTGTGACACAAGCACGGTCAGCGCAGTGCCTGTGACACGACCACGATCAGCACAGTGCCTGTGACACAAGCACGGTCAGTGCAGTGCCTGTGACACGACCACGGTCAGCGCAGTGCCTGTGACACGACCACGGTCAGCGCAGTGCCTGTGACACGACTACGGTCAGCTCAGTGCCTGTGACACGACCACGATCAGCACAGTGCCTGTGACACGACCACGGTCAGCGCAGTGCCTATGACACGACCACGGTCAGCGCAGTGCCTGTGACACGACTACGGTCAGCTCAGTGCCTGTGACACGACCACGATCAGCACAGTGCCTGTGACACGACCACGATCAGCACAGTGCCTGTGACACAAGCACGGTCAGTGCAGTGCCTGTGACACGACCACGGTCAGCGCAGTGCCTATGACACGACCACGGTCAGCGCAGTGCCTGTGACACGACCACGGTCAGCACAGTGCCTGTGACACAAGCACGGTCAGCTCAGTGCCTGTGACACGACCACGATCAGCACAGTGCCTGTGACACGAACACGGTCAGCACAGTGCCTATGACACGACTACGGTCAGCTCAGTGCCTGTGACACGACCACGATCAGCACAGTGCCTGTGACACAAGCACGGTCAGCTCAGTGCCTGTGATATGACCACGATCAGCACAGTGCCTGTGACACGAACACGGTCAGCACAGTGCCTGTGACACGACTACGGTCAGCTCAGTGCCTGTGACACGACCACGATCAGCACAGTGCCTGTGACACGACTACGGTCAGCTCAGTGCCTGTGATATGACCACGGTCAGCACAGTGCCTGTGACACGACTACGGTCAGCTCAGTGCCTGTGATATGACCACGGTCAGCACAGTGCCTGTGACACGACTACGGTCAGCTCAGTGCCTGTGATATGACCACGGTCAGCACAGTGCCTGTGACACGACTACGGTCAGCTCAGTGCCTGTGATATGACCACGGTCAGCACAGTGCCTGTGACACGACTACGGTCAGCTCAGTGCCTGTGATATGACCACGGTCAGCGCAGTGCCTGTGACACGACCACGATCAGCACAGTGCCTGTGACACGAACACGGTCAGCGCAGTGCCCTTGGCAGGTAAGTGACCGCAGTCGTGGGCTGCCTGGACACCCTGAGCTTTCCCTCCAGAAGCTCTTCTCTCGACCCCCCCCCCCCCCCCCCCCAGCTTCTGCGGCTCCTGTGGGCTGAGGCCTGGATGCTGTCTCCTCCAGCTATAAATCACCCCCTTGAGGGGGGGGGGAAGCGGGCGCAATTTATAAAATGGTGACGGGTCGCTTCCTCCTTCTGATTGTTGATTACACCTTGGAGTTTTTATAATTTTTAAAAATTCGTCCCAGCTCAGGCACCCCCCCCCCCCATGCCTCCATATTGTCACAGGGCCCCCACTTCACTTCAGTCCCAAAGTTGTAAATTAATGGGAGGTATAATTCCCCGGTTCGGAGCAGACCAAAAATCACCTCTAGCCTGTGGTTCAGCCCCGGGTTATGCCTGTCCTGTAAGTAGCAGTAGGTTACCCTCTAATGGGTTTAGCAGTGTGCTCAGCCTTAGCTCGGCCTAATATTAAATCACTTGCTTGGCCTCTAACAGCTGGTTTTGCGTTGAATGACGGTAGACGGTAACCACAGCCTCTGGGCTTAAAGAAAACAGGGGTTTCTCCTTCAGAAGGGCAGGTAGCTCTCAATGGCCTGTTAACATCATCGTACATGAGGGCGGTGTGGGTCGCAGCAAGGTTTTAGAAAGCAATCAAATGCAGGGATCGCTGTACACAAGGTTTCCATGCGACGCTCTCCCTGGGTCAGCCCATTATGTGGCTTTTTTTGGGGGGTGGGGCAAGCGACTGGTGGCTGTTTAAAATATCAGGATCCGCAAATGACCTGTATCAATAACATCGTAAATCACACTGATTCAGTTTTAATAGTGGCCCACCCGTTCTCTCCCAGGTCTCTGGGTCCCATGGAATGCGCTCACTGCTGGGGACGCCCCACCCCCCCCCCAACTCTCTCAGCAGCAAGGTCTCCTGCGAAAACACAGTGAAATCCATCGTCCTGTGATGACTGGCAGACAGGACACACGCAACGTGCTAGAATAGCATACACACTCAAACACACAGGGGTATGTGCACATTAACATACGACGCACTGCTTCAGCGAAAGGATCGCGGGGAAAGTATACAATACATGTGCTTTTACACATCCATCACTCATTAATCTTGGTACATTTACATGCCACTGTGATAGGGTTTGCGGCATGGATATCGCAGCTAACTATCACGTTAATGACATCAGCATCCTCTAACTGCATAGTTGGTACGTGGCAATAAAGGACTAAACCGGAACACTGGTCATCAGCTGCCTGTCTGAGGTGTTTTGACACCAACCCTTTACATGTGGCACTGGGGTCTTCTGTGTACAAAGCAGGTCTCGCTCCATCCCTCGGGGATTTGACACTGGAGCTAGAGACGGCCGACACAGCGATGACAAAAACTCAGAGGGCGGGGCTTCGGGGGAGGGGGGGGGGGGGTTTAGCACACCGGAGACGCCGCAGACCGATGTAAGGGGCGAGTAATGGGTTTATTTAATGGCGGGAGGGGAATGGCGCCAATTCTAATAAGAGATCGCCGGACCTACGAAACCGCTAATAGGGCCTAAGGTTTCCTGCCCCGAGTGCCTCGCTGCGCCTTACGAGGCCCGAGGTGCAGCGGCGTAATGAGAAACAGGCTGCCGCCGCGCACTGCCTGCTCCGCTCCACCGAGGGGCCACATCCCAGACGCTAATACGCGCTTCCGCTCCCCCGAAAACAGTAGCTTTATTGGGTCGGCCGGCCCCGCGGCGTCAGGCGCCTCCGGCACCCCCTCCAGAACCCCATTATTCCGGAAAGTTCCCGACCCCCGGAAAAAGGCAGGAAACGAGACACGGCTGGCGAGGGAGGGGGCCGCCGCGATGTCAACGGTCAGTTTCAGCGCATCGCGACCCCCATCTTTGTTTTTACAGGGCTTTCTTACTCTTATGTTTCCTTACACACACATATATATATATATATATATATATTTATATTTTAAATTCGGTCACTTGAAGTGAATCCATAACTCACAGCGGCTCCATGTTTCTGTCCATTCGCACAGCTGGGCATCTTACCGAAACGCCTCGGGCTGCGGGTCACATGCCAAGGCGACAGCGCCGTCCCCTCGCTGGACGGGACCCCATGTCCTTCTGCTCACAGACTCAGCACAGTGTGCACTCCCTGTAGCTGCCCCCACCCCCCCCCCCACTGCCCCCCAAACCTGTGAGGTTCGAGAACGTGACTGAGCCCCTCTAAAGAACCAAAACAGACTCTAGTAGCTGACTCACTGTCACTGAAAATTTTACCATTGAGTTATCAGAACGAGACCATCTGTTTTCATGAATGACAGTTGCACTGTCAGGAAAAAAAAGTACCAATTTGTATATCTGAAGGTACTGGGCTTGTAGCCCCAAGGGTCTGCCAATTGTACCCTGTGCTTAGGTGAATGAACCTCATAATGTACAGAAATGGACTATGAGGGACATTTCTGTACCGTTGGGGGTGCATCAGCGCTGTTTGTACCTGCCAGGGCCAAACCCTTTTTCTGACAGTGTACCTCTTCGCTTGAAAGTCGTTTCCTCTTACGGCCTTATTCTTATTCACCCTTTAACAATAATACTTACGAAAAAGAAGCAGAAACCGCACGTCACAGCAAGTACCGGCGTGACTGACCTGCTTCCTTAGGCCACTCAGGCTTTGCTCTATGAGAAATGAAAACGGAGCAGAGGCTGCACTAAAGCAGGTCATTCTTTAGACATGTTCGCGGATTCGAGAGTCACAGAGACACAAAGGGAACTTCAGAAATCTCGCCACCCCACATCCCAGGCCAGTCAACTCTGGGAACATTTGTGGTTGGACACCTCATTTTTTGGTATTTCAATGATTTTTATTACGATTTACTTTTACTGAATTGTTGGCACTGGTAACAATTCTATGTGTTTCTTAAAAAAACATAGGTATACTTTTTCATTTTCTTAACAGCAATAATAAGTCTTACAGAGCTAAAAATCATAGGTAACACTGATAAGGCTGTAAATGTTTTTCCATCACAATGGGAATCCTGTTGCTCGGTGTCATCAATAGTGTCTCCCAGGTGATAATGGGTGAACTATTCAACAAAATGACTTTGTTTGCCTCAGTTGAGGATGCTGATGCCGTACTTTTTATCTGCATGTAAAGGGATCATTTTTCTGAGTAGAAGGCCCTGAAATTTTGAGTTGGGGTTTAGGGTCAATCCCACAAAAAGCTGAAGCGTGCAGCTAAGCGTGGTCTCAGCCCGGAAAGGAGCAGTGCTGGTGCAGCGTGCGAATCCCTCCTGTGCCAAGGCTCCCAGCAACACCCCCCCCCCCCCGCCCCGTGCCCCAGGGAAGAAAATTTCCATGACCGCTGATGTGCGGCTGGGAATGGTCATCATTGGTGACATACCCAGTGACATAAACCCACTGTGGTCAGAGAGCTGTGGATCCCACAACCCGAATCGTATTCCTGTCCGCGTTCCAGAGCCAGAGGGATCGACTGTGAAAAGGAATAATGTAGAATCACTAAAAATACCCAGTTACTCCCCATTCAAAGAAAACAAATCAGTACAGATCACGTCTCAGACCCCCACCGCCCCCCCCACCCCGGGCAGACTGGTGGTCAACGACACAGATACAAACTACAGGTTTATGCAGCAGAAGGCAGGTGATCTCAATGCGTCCAAGAAAAACACTGTTTCCTGTTTTGCTTAAAATTTTTTATATTAGTGGCTAAATTTAAGCACCATGGAGCCGGTATCTCCAAGCAAAATGTATTGGTTAGCTAGATAACATATACTTAATTAATTAACATATACTTCATTAATTAACATATACTTCATTAATTAACATATACTTATGTCGCAAAAAAAAAAAAACATCCAAGTGATTCAATAAATAACAAATAATAATAATAATAATTGGATTTATTGCTTTAACATTGAGTTGGTGGGGGGGGGGGGTTAACCCAGACCCATGCTCACTTCGTCAAATACACATTTTGGACACCAGAAGTGTGACAAAAATGAAGTTGTAAGGAACCCAGAGAAATAGTGAGATGGTGCCTCAGCCACTCATGCCCATGTGATAATCGCAGCCACTGAACAGTGAGGCGCAGTGCAGGATAAACATAGACAGCAGCCCCACCCAGGTGACGTATTCATTGGTATTCATTGGTTTTGGACCAAAAAGTTACAACACGACTCATGGGAAAAGGGTTCAGAATCACATCCTCTACTCACCATTACTAGGTCATCAGTATTGTCGTTTGCTGAAGAATCCCAGCTGCGTGATAATGAACGAACAATCAAGCTAAACCAGCCAGCGTCTCGGTGTCTGAGTGTATTCACGGCACGGTGCTCCTGCCCAGTACGGGAGGCTGTCCTCCACCGTCTAGAGGCCTACAACTTCCAGCAGGATGACGGCAGGCCGCCAAGCAGAGTCGTTTTGCTGTGTTTTTCAAAGCTCAGGCAGGAATGAGGATTTCCTTGAAAGAGCAAAGGAAACATAACTGAGAGTCAGGCTTTCTCGACTCCTTCTGACACAGTTAAGATGCACAGACAGACTGACATACACATTCAGTGACATGCACAGGCTTCCCTTACAGAACAAATTCTTGACAAGTTAACCGTGTCATGTTGTGTTGGGTTGAGTGTTGAGTGTCGTATCGTCTCTGTGTCACAGTCTCGTGGCAGCAAGAAGGGAACAAAGAATATGGGTCACGCCCTGGGCCGTGCTGGGTGGGCCAGCCCCCCCACTCCCTTCTCAGTTCTGGTGGAATTAGATACTCAGGGTCACCTTATTAAACATGTTATTAAACCCATTTTGAAATGAAACTGTTTACGGTTCTGCATTTGGCCCTGTTCTGCATTTGGCTCTGGGTCGCGCTGTGGTCATTAGCCAGCTAGCCACGCCGGCTGCCGGTAACTGGGCCCCGCCCAGACACACTCGGTATTCAAACATCTTCGGCTGTAAATACCAAGAATCGCTGAATGTGGCTGTTGTTTTAGCTGCACGGCTAAGCGGCTACTTTTCCCGGCAGCCATTTCTTTAGACCCCAGGTCTTTACGCAGGCTGCTCTTATACACTAATGACTCACGCCTTTACACCATGCCCCTCTCCCCAAAACACTGAGGCCTGATTTGGGGCAACACGAGCGTCATGCGCACGCTAGCTAAACTGCTTAGCTGTCGTTTGGGCGTTTTGCTCACAGGTTAGGACTATCTGCCGAGTGTCGAGTACCGTGCCTGGACTCCCCAATGGCTCCAGCGGCGGAGAATGACGTTCCATCTGTATCGATTTCCAGCGGTTTCCGCTTAATCCCTCCCCCCCCGCCTTTATTTCTCCCAGGGCTCGGAGTTAGAAGGCCGGTCCCATCTGGCTGACGGCTGTGTGAAATACATAGAGTTTAATAGCTACTTGATTAATATGGTATATATGCCTCTGCCAGGAGGACGTGTTTCCGTGAAAAGCTGCGGGCCCTGGGAAGTTATGGCAGTATTTTAATGGTTCATTCTGAGTTTTCCAGCCGTGTCTGCGGGCTGAAAACGGCCCCCGCGGCATGCCCCACATCCAGAAAAAAAAAACAAAATAAAACACAAACGTGGCAGACTAGTAAAAACGTCCTATTATCTTTCCTAGGCTAATAAATTCAGGCTTTCTTCACCGAAAATTGGGCAAAGTATGAAAGTGAAGCAAAGAAAGCAATTCGATAATTGGGATTTGGAGCCAGGGGGGAGGAGGGGTGGAGTGGCAAGGGAGGGGGCTGCCCAGATGCCACTGTGGAGGGGGCAAGATGACATTGTTCATGTGACCCGTGAAAAGCATCCATCCGGCCCCTCCCTTTGTGCCGGAGTTCCACCACCTCCAGAACCCTGCGATGCCCGGATGCAGCACGAGCGCTGATGTAACGCGAGTGAAGCCGGCGTTATCGGCCGGCGGAAACGCAAACACGCGTGTGCGAGGACCCCACCTGCGTCATGCGTTTCTAAAAATAAACCAGGCCAAGGAGAAAGGGGGATAAAAAAACAACAGGAAACCAGCAGCATATTATTCTGGCATTGCCTGAGCCCCATTTTTTAAACTCCTACTCATCTGTGGTTTATTTAAACCCTGAAAGTTATGCGACGCCGTCTGTCGTTAAGAGCTAATTTATGGGCTCTGGGGTGATATTTCAGGTCTTGCTCCATGGGTGGAAAAGGTGTGTAATTTCATTGCCCCCCGCCCCTCCTCCCCCCATTGCCCCACACTCCGGTGGTGCGGGCTGGGCTGACCCTCGCCCCGGCGGATGGTTTGCTGTCAGGGAGAAATGAGGCTGTGATGTCAGGTGGCCCCGGCGACGGGGAGTAACCAGGCCGACCAGGATGATGACTGTTAAAGGAAGAAGAACGGGAGCTCGCACGGGACGCCGCCGGGCGCCGGCAGGAATAAAGAGGCCACATCGATGCCGAATCCTGCCCAACCCTCCAAAACAAATATGCAGCTTTTCAGAAATAAGAACAGTTGGAGAAGAGGCTGCGGTGGGGGGGGGGGGGCTCCTCTGTGGTCAACATTCCGTTTCCATGGGAACCGCGTGGCTGGCCTTGCAGATGAGGGAGGTTTTACATGGAAATGCCATATTTTATATAGTGCGGCTGGATTGTCGTGCTTAGTCAGTTGACCACCTCAACTCCAACAGAGACTCCAGGCATCACATCTCCTTGGGGTTCACCATGGCTACGGCGGGGGGGGCTTCAGGTTGGGGATGTGCCCCCGTGATCCATGAGACCTCATTCCCCAAACCTGCCCCCCTCCCTCACCACCTCACAGCGAGCCATCAGACTGACTGGGAGACACAGAGTAAATTGAGGTGGTGTCCAGTCCATAAATAACACGGAGGATTTGGGCACCCAGGCGATGCAGTAGGGAGCTGTGATGAACGTCATGACCCCCCCCCCCACCCCGGTTACGCCCAGATGCCGCCACTCTGCCTTCCAAAACACACAAGCAGGTAAAGTGACTCAACAGAACAGCCTGGAGTCCTTCTCGCTCGGTGACGCCATGTGGTCCTTGTTAACAAAAAAGCGTCAAGCCCCCGATCCAGGGGCCAGAGTACTGGACACCTCATATGTGTGAGTCAGCCCACGTAATGACCCAGTTTGTCACCATTTCCAGCTCAGCTGCACGCCGGAGACGTCTGTGCAGTGACTCGCTGAGTGGGGGTGGGGGTGGGAGTGGGGGGCTCCATGTCATCTCTACTAACGACTGTCACCAGCTGTTTCCTCCCATCCACTCTTTTCCCGCATAACTGGGAACTGCTCGCTTCAGTTTACGGGTCGATCGCTATATGCAGGCTGCAGGGATGCCACTCTGATGCGAGGGGAAGCATTTGTGACTCTCCTTAGTGTGTCCTCTCCTGATTGTACATCACCCCTTACCGTGTGACTGGTCTCCCTGAGGTAGTCTGGGCTAAGCCTCCATGAAGGTCCGGGAACATGCAGCTTACCGTTCAGATGACCAGCCTTCTCTCCGGACGTCGTGTGGAAGGTGTGACCTGCCGTGAGCCAGGTAGCCCACGGAAAACCACACTGCGATCGGCAGCGGAGTATTATAGCAATTTCACTACAATGAGGAAAAGGTGCATTTGGTGTAACCATTGGGCCCTGATAGGCTGATGGCGTCTGGTGTCACGTCTGTCATTCCATCCATCCACGTATGTCTCTCTGGTGTCTCTCTTTCCCATCTATCTGAGGACCATTCGGAAAAGGCCTGACTCTGATCTCGTAAACATTTTGTATATTTCTCAGTGCGCCTCTCAATAAAAACATCCTTGTTGTGCTCAGTTCACCCATCTAGCCTTACATCCATTTTTCTAAGGACGCCCATCTGGTCCAGAGGCTGCACAGCGGAGATTAAGGCCGTTAATCAGGCCACACCTTGGGCGGGCAGCCAGTCTGTGGCAAGACTCACCTCACCATATAAAATGTGTGTTATAGGGACATTAGAGGAATATTGCCCAAGGTGAATTAATTCTACAATTAGCTTTGCAGCTTCCCTCTACACTTAATTCTGTCATGGATGAAGCAAAACTGTAATTAAAACGTTTTTATGGCCTAAGGCAGTTACCTTCCCTTTCTTAATGGTGCAGCATTTGCCTGAGACGAAAAAACACCCCAGGGGTAAAGAAAAGGCTCCTTATTTGAGGAGTCAGTCCAATGTGTGCAGGGATGTTCCAGAAGGTTCCCCAAAACCTGCCCTGGAAGGGGGGGGGGGGGCGGGGGCTATGGCACATTTCTGCATTGCAAGCTGGGACCTGCTGTTTCTGCAGAGATGGCAGAACGGCCAGCGGAATGAACCACAAATGTTTGGCAGCTTGCAGAAATGTCGGCTGCGGGGGGTGGGGGGGCGTTTGGTAACAGTGACACGTGTCCCTGACCGGGGGACGCGCCCATCCCTTCGCAACCATGGAGTCCATACTAAGGGGCCTTCTTCAGTGACCATCAGCCTGCTGGGTTCGGAGAGTTTCGGGGGGGGGGGGGGGGTTCCTCACACCAGCCCGGGACTAATAAAGCTCATGCCGTTCGGCTGGCGGTGTTGGCCTTGGCACCGGTTCCGGGTTGGTCCGAGCTTCTTACGTCTGATAGGGATTGTCGAGATGTATATGGGACTGTGTCAGCCTGTCTATCTGTCAGCGGGGGGCCAGACCAAAGCCAGGGTGGGCCAGCCTTGGGACCCCCGCCTGCCGGCCACCTCAGGGGGGCCAGACCAAAGCCAGGGTGGGCCAGCCTTGGGACCCCCGCCTGCCGGCCACCTCAGGTTTACCTTGCAGTTCATACTTACTGTGTAAGCAGCAGGTCACATGAGCATGGTGTCGCATGGACACTGCATTTATTTGACGTCGTTCAATCGTCGCATGCCCTCACATGCGGCGAGTGACGGGAGGTGCTGACAGGCGCTATAACGCACAGGCGGCTGCGGAAAAAACCTGCGATTGCTGGCGGTACAGAATCCCCGGAGATTCAAACTGGGATTCAGTGTCAAACCGGGAATGAGTCAGTGAAAAAGGGAAAAAAAAGATGGGGATGGAAAATGATCTTTGCGAGCGTTCCTCCCTCTCCTGCGGCGCGTGCGAGATCGGCGTGCGGCGAGACCCACGACTTGGTGAATAATTGAAATCTGAAGAGCACCTGGCTTTTCCTCTTTACGGGAATAGGGCATAGCGACTGACAAGGGGAGCAAGCCAGTGTCACCTCCGAAGCCAGAGGCTTTACATTTTCATTCATTTAGCAAATGCTTTTCTCCAAAGCCATGCATAGTTGAGAGAGCAGGGTGAGTCAGCCCCTGCGGCACCTGGGCTTAAGGGCCTCGCTCAGGGGCCCATCGCTGAAACCACTCTTCTCACCCCAAGAGCCTATAAAACTCCAAACTCCGCTAAAGTCCATTTAACAAAGTATCAATTACTCTCATTACAACTGAATATTTAACAAAGCAGTTCAGCAATCTAGTGGAATCTGAACTGATAACCTTCCGGTAACATGTTAAGCTCCAAGACCAGTACTCCCCCTGCTGGTTTGACCGTGTCATTGTTCCTGGTCTGATAAGGTCTAAAGGCAAAGGTCTGCACCTCGGGTTAAGGTGGTTCTCCTGGATTCTGGTTTTGACATCTTCGTTGACCTGACCGTCACTGATGTTGAGCCAAGCGGAGGACGATGGGCTGAGTTTCGCGTCGCGGTTTAAGCGACGCTGCTTCCCTTACCTCCTACATCTCGGCCCGGGCATTCCCTGCCACTCTGTCAGTGCTATTTCATCCATGAGCTTGTGGTGTTGCACATGTACGCCACCTTCGCCCCGCCAAGGTCATTTCGGTTACGTTAACACGTCCATAGCAGACCAGCCCAACAGCAGAACACAGGTCCCCAGTGGGCTCACAAAACGTGGCAGGCTTATGACACATCGGTGCGCCGCGTCACCAGTCTGTGGGCCTCCAGCCACCGTTAAAAACCTATTTTTAGACGCCTTCTATTTTTAGATAGCCTCTCATTTCTGCTGTCGCAGGCGGGCAGAATTATGTCAACCGCTTGCACCCCGACCAGTCAGGGCTCTGCGACAGGATCCAGTTTCACCCCTGTGTGAGACGCGCAGGCTGGGCCCCCGTCAGAGGCTGCAGAGGGCAGGGATTGAAGCAGGGGAAAGAAGGAAAGCCCAGAAAAAAGCTATTTAGCAGAGAAGAGCAAACATCGGGTCATAGAATATCGATGCGCAGATGCATCGTGGTACCATACCATACTGATCAGCACTGTCACAGAGACACACTCAGTGCCATTAACTGTAAAACTGCCAGTGGGAAGAAGCAGTGATGCAGCAGGACAGCCCACAATCGTTTTTTAAAGACTGCGCCCCCTGCTGGCCCATAAGCAGGCAGTTTGGCCCGTTGTGAGGATTTGCTCGGGCCCCAACGGCTTCTGCTGGGCCTGGCGCTCTTTGCCAGGTCTTGACTGTTTGTTTTCAGAGGTGCGGTGGGGGCGAGGTGGGGGGGGGGGGGGGGGGGCAAAGGCTTGACTTAACAGAACCGAACAGCTTCTCCCTGCCGTCGTTCCACTTAGAACCCTGACAGGACACTATAAACACAGACACACACTTTTCCCCAATTCTCCCCCTTCCACATGAGGAACAGCAAGCCCTGTTTCTTGGACGTCCCGTAAATGCGGGACACGGCACTGCCAAGGTGCTACACTCCGGGGTTTCAGGCTACCCCACTCCTGTCTGCTCTCACCTGCGACTGGGACCCCAGTTAAATCGGATTATGTGGCTGCGGAGTGCGGAACGAGTCGCAAAGAGCGATATTTTGTCTATTTTCTACAGCCAGATGCTGCAAACCTGAGTGCTTTTTTTTTGAAAACCATTTAAAACATTTTTGGAAATCTACTCGTAGAAATTTTAGAAATAGAGAACTGGACGGGTAAATTGGGACCTGGCAAGATCTCCAAACCGCTTGCAGCCACTGAGCGGGGGAGGGGGGTAGAAGGTGAAATATTTGGCTTGTCCAGGGTCCCTAGCTATAAGGTAATCTTTCTTCAGCCTAATTAGATGGACTGCAGGACACATGATACCAAACCCAATGGAGCAGTACATCATGATAGGCTCTGCTCCTCACTGTGAATCTGTACGAACATCGGATGTACTGATGTCGCTGTACCAGAAAAATGTGAAAAAGAACCTCAGTCACATGGCCGTCAGCTACGAAAACACTTCCAGCTTTCTCAGGAATTACATTAGCCACCACAGTTCACCTCACGTCTCTCATGCATGTGTATCAAAACAGCTTAAATATGAAGGTTTGAAGACCATCTAAACGATCCAATTTGATGTATAACAATTCTAAAAAAAACCAAACACACTTCCCGTATTTTCAAATGTATAACATTTGGTGTTTATTGAAGCATGTAATAAAAGTTTTGCGTGTAGTAAAAAATATATTTTTTTTAAATTAAAAACTAATGAAAGATAAGTTATTTAATGTTCTGTGCAATTAACAAAGTAGTATAAGGGTCACAAATCAACTTTTCATTTCCTCTTTTCTCTGGGATTTTGGAGTAAAGCCTTGCTGAGTGATCCCTCCCGTGATTAGCGGGGTTTGGGCTTCCTGTCACGCCCGTCCCGGTGCGGGATGGGGGGCACAGCAAGCTGTCGGGATCGGGGGCCTGTGTAATACCGCACTGCACAGTTTGATCCCTGTTTTTGCGGATAACTATGCCAGCATGGCACAGGGTTCGTTTAGGCATCCTTACCGTATTGGTAATAATGTCGAACATCACGTGACAGCATCTGCATTATTACGTAAAATTAGAACAGTTAACGTATGTCCTCAAAGGACTTATATTTCCAGTCTGTCTCTTTGCTTTGATAGGTACTGTAATTACTCCGTGCATGTTATTATATTACCGCGTACGTATATTTGCCGTATTATAACTAGATTATGTGGTTATTTTTTCTGCTGTTCATAACGTTTACAAGCCAAAAGTAGCTTTCGTTAAGCGTCAGAATCAGCCTGTAATTGGGAGATGCAGCAGGGTTTACTTACAGCGGTTTGGAGGAAGGAGCGGCGTCTTTACGGAGGATCAGATAAAATCGCGAGAAATAAACTGGATCCGATCGCCATGGATCCGGACCGCAATCCCACTCCGAAAGTGGTACAATGCTGACGTTTTACTAGCCTAATAGCGAACATGGGGATGATTAAAGAGCTTAATTTGTCCCCGGTTCTCCGGAGACGGATCGCCTTATGACCGGCAGTGTTGTGCCTAATTATGTAAAACCGGGGAGTTTTCTTAGAACACGCTACCGCGGCTCTTGCTAATCTGCACTTCATTTTCAAGACACATAACCCCCCAAAAAAAAAATACAGCGCAGGAGGATAACCTGGTCTAAGGGCCAGCCCCTCCCTAGTGATTTTTAAAGGTCCTGTCCTACGTTGTCGGGACCTCAGCCGATCTAGACGCCATTTGATTAAAAAGGTCCACTTAGTCTTGTAACTTATTGAAAGGGATTGAATTTCGGCTAAAATTAGCCCTGGGGCGCTGTTTATTACTTTGAGCAAAACCCAGAGAATGGGGAGAAAGAGGCTTGCCGGCGATATGACGTCGTGGAGTGGTAGCGTGTAAGCGACACCTCTGCGGTGAGGGGCGAGTTTCCCTCCAGAGCTAAACGAGAACAAGCGAGCAAGAAAAACATTGGAAACCCAAACTGCCTTTTTATTGAAGCGGAGAGCTTTCCTGCTCCCCTCTGGCCTATAGTCTCTAAACCTGTCCACAGCTCCGCGTTTATAAAATCTCAGACCACGAATTGCACCCGTTTGTCTCCAACGGGACGCAAACCCCAACACCCCACCTCCCCGGCTTGGCTCTTCTGCTGAGTAAAGCCGTGTTTTTCCGCATCACAACCATTCAGGCTGTGGACCTCATTCAAAGGTACAACGGTGTATCTTCAACTCAGACACTGGCTCTTTGAATATCCCTCCAGTAATAAAGGTTTTTTTTTTTTTTTTTTTTTTGGGGGGGGGGTGTTCAAATAAGACCTTTTACTTAATAGAGTCACCACAGGATACTTAAGAAGCAATACAGCTCCTGAAAGAAGGGCAGCGCTCGGACAGTGGGCTCTCTGTCCTCCAGCCTGGGGGCTCTGTGTCCTCCAGCCTGGTGGGGGGGCTCCTCTGCTGGTTTTACCAAGACCAGACTAATAAATTGCTGGAAAGTAAAAAAAATATATAATCTCAGGTTTGTGAAAACCACCAGCACCGTTAACTGTTTTCTTGGGCTCGACCCAGTTTGCTGAAACCGGACCTGTTCGGATCGTGGCATTTCGTTCCCTGGCCCCGTTTTCTCCACCAGCGGAAAGGTCTGGAAACAGGAAGGTATGAAAAAGCGGGTGGTGTGGGGTGGGGGATACGAAAAGGAGGCAGAATGGGGGCTCTGGGGCTGGCACACCTCGTGGGGGTGGGCAGGCCGGGCCAGGCTCCCTGCATCGCATCCCGTGGGTGTTGATTTTACGGACATGCCTGCCTGCAGCCTACCTGCCCCCGGCCTACCTGCCCCCGGCCTACCTGCAGTCTATCTGCCCCCGGCCTCTCTGCCCACAGCCTACCTGCGGCCTATCTGCCCCCAGCCTACCTGCAGGCTATCTGCCCCCGGCCTCTCTGCCCACAGCCTACCTGCAGCCTGTCTGCCCCCGGCCTCTCTGCCCACAGCCTACCTGCGGCCTATCTGCCCCCAGCCTACCTGCAGGCTATCTGCCCCCGGCCTCTCTGCCCACAGCCTACCTGCAGCCTGTCTGCCCCCGGCCTCTCTGCCCCCAGCCTACCTGCGGCTTATCTGTCCCGCTGAAGCAGGTCTGCTGCCCCTCTATTTTTACTTGGGGTCTGTGACTGCAGTGCTGTTGTTGTTACAGATTATTGTGGTAGCAGCCACTAAGCCCCCCCTCTCACCTAGGTGATGCTCAAAGCTCCACCCCCTTAACCTTTTCGTACTTTGCTGCCACTCTCGACTGAGATGTCTGTCCTAGAGAATGATGGCTCGGTGACCAGTGGCACGGACGTCCCCCCCACCCCGGTACTGCTGCCGAGCACAGAGACTGGCCGCTCTGCTGGCTGGAGGGGAGTGCTTGTGTTGGCCTGTGCTGGGCCACTAGTGGGCTGGTGTGTTTTCGGGGCTGGGGGAGCCGTGTTGCTTTGTGTCGGGCAGTCTCTATGGTCGGGGGGGGGGGGGGGGGGGGGGCGGTGGGGGAGTGGTAAGGTCAAATAGGACCTGCTGCCAGTACTTACACACAGAAAGTTGAGTGGGGGAGAGAGAAAGTGAGTTATGAGGCCTATTCCTGGCTGCCCAATTAAAGTGCTTAATGCGGAAGCGGTGGTGCATGCTGGGTAAACTTGGGTCTGATGGAAAAAGAGCAGAAATGCATGAGCAGCCCACGTCAGCACCCCAGAGGGCAGAAACTGCTGAGGAGGGATGTGCTTACACCGAGCAAACTGTTTGGATCTGGGCAGTGAAGTGCACAGTAACGTGTGAGGTACATTCTGTAGTAACTAGTGGTGTTCCCTGTGTAGTAACCCTGGTAGTGTTTGTGTAGGGGCAGGTGTGGTAAAGCGTGCAGCAGCCTGGTTAGTAACCTGGGCAGTAACCAGTGCAGGGCCTGTTTCTGTGGCTGGTAAAGGGACTGAGACAGCAAACGCAGCGCACTGGCTGCACAGGTTACGCTGTGCCGTGTGGCGCTGCGCTCCGAGGATGCAGGCAGACCGTTTCCAAGGTGGTCTTGGGTTTCCTGAAACACTGCGGCTGCAGCCAAGCACAATCTCGCCGAGCGCCGGCTGGCTCACTGCGCTCATTGTTCCCCCTCAGTTCGGACGGGCCTGGTTTGTTTTGCTGGCTGGCTGGCGGCGCGTTCCTGCGGTTGGCACGGGGCGCCATTCCGCGGCACAGACCCGATGGGCACAGACCTGACGGGCTCACACCGGAGACAGCCCCGCGGCCACGAGCCGGACAGTGGGCGCGGAAGCACGCGGCTGGCGGCTGGCTGAGCGTTGACTCGCTGCCGATCACGGGGCTATCCCGCCTGGCGGAACCACGGAATGCATCCTGGTGATGTCAGACCCCAGCAGTGCAGACCCGTGCATGTGCCAGCACTCGTGCAAAAAGAAGAGACAGTCAATCCATCCATCCATCCATGAGACACATAGCTGGTGTGGATCCTGACCAGCGTATAATATGAGGCAGGTCTCACTTTAATTACCCAGGACTGTAAGACCCATCGGGGGAGGGAAGGAAGAAGAGAGACAAGAGAGGGGGTAGCTGGGGAGACTGGGACAGGTGTGGCATCACTAAAACACAGCTGATTTAAGTTGTTATAATGCGAGATTTACAGATGTGCCGAAAACTGTTAACCAGACCTTGGGGAATGTCCCAGTGCATGCTGGGATATGGTGACAGGCTTAATGAAGGCCTCATTAGGCTAAATCTCATGTCATTCCACATTCTTGGTTTGCTTGGTCATCCACCCTCACCACATCAACACACACATCAAAAATTACCCCACCCCAACTAAACCCTGCAGAATGGAGGGGGGGGGGAGTTTCTACATGGCTGACCCATTCGTACCTGCTGTAGGATAGACAGGCGGTGACTCCCCCCAGAGTGGAAAGGAACGGGCGTGTCACTGGGGGCTGGTGGGGCATTACTCAGAGAGGACCTCGCCAACTTATTGGATGGGGTAATTTAGTCAATAAGAATGATGCCACATGACCTCAAGGCATAAGCTGTCCAAGGGCGGCGCAGGGCAGTCGAGATTAATGCTGGTCATTATCACACCATGTGTGTTTCCAGATTTGACCGCCATGCCGGGCAGAGAAACGAGAATGTTCTGGAAGGCATGCTGCCAAATGAAGAGGGCATCCTTTCCTGAAATAAATGTGAAAACTGGGTTACGCCTTGCGGACATCATTCTGATTACACTTCAGAGCCTGATCCTGTGAGGAGTAATCTGTGGCCTGCCTGCCATACCCACAGTCATCCACTGGGGGGCGCTGCCCAGGATAAGGGTCCAGGTGAAAATGAGTGGGATTTATCCATTAGTTCAGTGGACACCATCACACATGGTGAGGCAGAAACTACAACATGTTCATTAAGGTTTGGTTCAAGTCCAACCCACTGCTTCAACCCGATCATTACAGCCAGGCAGCGGGTGCAATGGTGGTTTGAAAGGCTGTAGCTCCTGAAAGTCAGCATCTGCTGGAGCACTAAGTCTAAGCCCTTTACATAATGTTAAACCACTGACATAACTTGCACAGACTGCTATGGGATTTTAATCTGCAACCTACAGCATTTCTGTCTCTGCCGTGCCTATGGGGCTCCCTTTCTTGCTAGGCTGCGTCGCCCAGAAAGTGGCCAGAACTGATAGGCGAGGTTCAGAGCTAAGGCTGGGGCTGTGTGACGCTGTATTTAATCTGAACAACACTGCAGTGGGATTATTAACTAGCTAAGGGTAACCCTGAATGATGCTTTGGAAATGGTTTTGTGATCATATGGTACATGGCATAAGAGGGGCCATCAGTGCGAGTCCCGTGTGGGACGAGAGAGGCCATCAGTGCGAGCCCCGCATGGGACGGGAGGGGCCATCAGTGCGAGCCCAGTGTGGGACGAGAGGGGCCATCAGTGCGAGCCCCGCGTGGGACGAGAGGGGCCATCAGTGCGAGCCCCGCGTGGGACGAGAGGGGCCATCAGTGCGAGTCCCGTGTGGGACGAGAGGGGCCATCAGTGCGAGTCCCGTCTGGGACGAGAGGGGCCATCAGTGCGAGCCCCGCGTGGGACGAGAGGGGCCATCAGTGCGAGCCCCGCGTGGGACGAGAGGGGCCATCAGTGCGAGCCCCGCGTGGGACGAGAGGGGCCATCAGTGCGAGCCCCGCGTGGGACGAGAGGGGCCATCAGTGCGAGTCCCGCGTGGGACGGGAGGGGCCATCAGTGCGAGCCCAGTGTGGGACGAGAGGGGCCATCAGTGCGAGTCCCGCGTGGGACGAGAGGGGCCATCAGTGCGAGCCCCGCGTGGGACGAGAGGGGCCATCAGTGCGAGCCCCGTCTGGGACGAGAGGGGCCATCAGTGCGAGCCCCGTCTGGGACGAGAGGGGCCATCAGTGCGAGCCCCGCGTGGGACGAGAGGGGCCATCAGTGCGAGCCCCGCGTGGGACGAGAGGGGCCATCAGTGCGAGCCCCGCGTGGGACGAGAGGGGCCATCAGTGCGAGCCCCGTCTGGGACGAGAGGGGCCATCAGTGCGAGCCCCGTCTGGGACGAGAGGGGCCATCAGTGCGAGCCCCGCGTGGGACGAGAGGGGCCATCAGTGCGAGTCCCGCGTGGGACGAGAGGGGCCATCAGTGCGAGCCCCGCGTGGGACGAGAGGGGCCATCAGTGCGAGTCCCGCGTGGGATGAGAGGGGCCATCAGTGCGAGCCCCGTGTGGGATGAGAGGGGCCATCAGTGCGAGCCCCGTCTGGGATGAGAGGGGCCATCAGTGCGAGCCCCGTGTGGGATGAGAGGGGCCATCAGTGCGAGCCCCGTGTGGGATGAGAGGGGCCATCAGTGCGAGTCCCGTCTGGGATGAGAGGGGCCATCAGTGCGAGCCCCGCGTGGGATGAGAGGGGCCATCAGTGCGAGCATCGTGTGGGATGAGAGGGGCCATCAGTGCGAGCCCCGTGTGGGATGAGAGGGGCCATCAGTGCGAGCCCCGTGTGGGATGAGAGGGGCCATCAGTGCGAGCCCCGTGTGGGATGAGAGGGGCCATCAGTGCGAGTCCCGTGTGGGATGAGAGGGGCCATCAGTGCGAGCCCCGTGTGGGATGAGAGGGGCCATCAGTGTGAGCCCCGTGTGGGATGAGAGGGGCCATCAGTGCGAGCCCCGTGTGGGATAAGAGGGGCCATCAGTGCGAGTCCCGTGTGGGATGAGAGGGGCCATCAGTGCGAGCCCCGTGTGGGATGAGAGGGGCCATCAGTGCGAGCATCGTATGGGATAAGAGGTAGGCAGGACGGATTAATGATATTCTGGTTCTGTAAAGCGCGTCAGGTATCTTGAAAAGCACTACATAAATGTAACATTCATTCATTCATTCATTCATTCATTCATATAGTATGAAGGATGTCAGGCCGTTATGACATGCCCATCACCCCCCACCCGGTTGAATGAGAGTATCAAGGTAAGTGTGCTTGTATTTTTGTGTGGCCAAAAAAATGAGGTCCATGTGGCCATAGCAATGCAATGCATGCTGGGATATGTTGGAGAAAGTCTCCTCCCCCGGGGGGGGGGGGGGGGGGGGGCTTCACATCAGGGAGCAGGCAGGTGGGTGACACTTCAGTTCACCGGAGATGATATATGGCCGGCTTGGTCCATAGGTCACATTTGTATGGTAATAAAGCTCTTCTCACCTCTCCTCATGAGCCCTTAAGTGCCTAATTAACTGAAAGCCCAGGGCACCAATCAAGCACGTAAATGAGCTGATGTGAACCCCCCCCCCCCCCCAGTTCCTGCCACCACTCGTGGGGTGACATGGGTCACCCTGGCGACAGGATCGGACCAGCAGGGCACCTAAACGACACCCGGTCCGGCCACTAATCACCGTCAGTGCAGAGTTGGGAGGTCTCTGTGGGACCTGGGGGGAGTTGAGATTTACAGCCTAGAGGAGGGGGGAGGGGGGGGTCCTGCTGTCCTGCTTTCTCAATCATTGAGGCTGCTTGGATGGTTGAGGTTGGGATGAGCGAGGGGGTTCCTGCCCCCAAACCCAACGCTCCCCACCAAACGGAGACAAGTGCTGCAGCTCGGCAAAGGACAGCTGGACAATCCAACGCGGGCCACTCTCACAGCCCGTCTGCGATCTTTGCCAAAATCAATATCCGCATTTTTCAGTTGGCATCTCAAAAAACAGAACTGGGAATAGAATGACCAGGAGGCTAGGGTGGGGTGGAGGGGGGCACGGCTATTTTGGTGATAAAGCTGCTGTACCGTAAAGAATAGGTAAACTGATTAAGGAAAGGGGAAACGGAAATGGTAGCGGGAAAGCACCGCGCAGGACTTGGCCTTAGGCGGCCGGCCAATGGGATGAGGGTGGGGGCGGGGCCACAGGTCCTAGCACGCCAGGCAGGGATTACGTCGGCTTAATCATCTGTCTGTGCCTGGAGTGGCCACCCCGCCCGGACCCTAGCGGAGGCCTGACCCATGGAGACGGGTGATGATCCGCGCAGGGGAATTCCACACCTCTGCACAGCCCCAGAACGCCTGGTTTGCTGCGATAACACGCTTTGCATACTGACACACTTCCCAAAAAGAGAAGGACCAGTGGGCCAGGTGCAACACAAACTCTTCGATAAGAGCCCCGCCGGACATAATGGGCTTATTCTTCTGCGGGCAGGAAGGGGTTAAGAGGGCTGGCCAAGGAGAGGGGCGAAGGTATACTTCCCCATTCGCAGCGGGGCTGCCCTCACATGAAGGCACGTCTTCTGCCTCTGCCGGAATTTGTTTGAATGTGAAATGGCGAGGGCTAGATGACGGCACCACATCCTCCCCCCCCCCCAACCCATGTGCACAGGAAATCGCAGAACCGTGGGGGTAAATGTCCCCCACCATGGAGAGGAGACTAGACTACCCCCCACTCCCCAGCAAACAAGACAGAATTTGTTAACATCGCAGATGTGTCAAGACTGGATGGGTTGTGCCCAGGGGCGGGCCCACATGTCCATGTGAGGACGGCCGGGCCCCCCCCCCAACCCCGTTTTGTTTGCACTGGACGTGGAAAACAAACATGGCCGCCCTCAGACAGACCCCGCCCCCGATCACTTCCCTAGCCACTGGCCTCTGCAGCCTGTCTGTTCCTCTCCCAAATCCCAGAACCACTTCCCCTCTGCCAGAACCCAGGCTGGCCCAGCAGCGCCAAACACCAGCTCCTTGGGTCCTCAGGGTTTTTTTTTAACCAGAATGTGAAAACAAAAAACAGGATGTCGGCCCGACATTCCTGGACAGCGAACTTGGGTTTGGTTAGGGTTAGGGTTAGGGTTACACACATTTATTATCGAGTTTGTTATCGATTTATCGCCACGGAATAATTCTCTGATATGATTCTCTGAGATGTTCCCTGTGTGAGTTAAAGAGAGAAGGTTCCCAGTTCGAAGGATGCTAGTTGCTTGCTGTTGTACCCCAACCTGAAGAGCAAAGGCTGATCCCCCCTCCCCCGAAACTATGTAAAAAGTTCTCATTGCTCTGGATAGAAGCATCAGGCAAACACAGAGCCTCACAACAGGCATTCAAAATCCACGACAGGGGTATTTAGTTTACCAGTCCAAATCATCAGTCAAAACAATCAGCACTGCGATTTGCATTCCAGTCAAAACAATGCTACTGGTTGTCACAGCTACCAATTGGTTAAGAGGTCCATCTAATGAGACCTGCCGAGCTCCCTGATTGGCCAGGCACCCTGAGCTTCTTGATTGGCCAAGCCCCCTGTGCTCCCTGATTGGCCAGGCCCGTAGTAGCACAGACACACACACACATTAATCACACGCAGAAACCATCCAACGCTGGCTTAAATAGACCCGTGAAGATGATTAATGATTTCGCTATTAGGTGATTTGCGTTAATAAAGTTGGCCAAATTGGCCTTCCCCCTTGGGGTGCACAAACGTCGTCTACAACACCACCTTTCCCGTTCTTTTTTTAACTACTTCAATTAAATGTTACATCTGAACGATTACGTTCTATTTTCTGCAATTATTTTCAGTGAGAAGGTAACAAAGAGTGTAGTATATAAATTTAGGGAGTAAGATTTGGTGCCGGGCAGCGTGGAGGGGGTGGGGGGGCAGCTTTGTAAGGACATTTCTTGTCTTCAGCCATATTTCTGGGGGAGCAAATTTTCTGCAGCCGTTTTCTGTATTATTCTCATCGTCCCTGTTACACGCGTCTTGTGCTGCATAGGAATCTATCCCCTCCCTGGCAGACAAAACAACCTTTCCTACAGGACGCCCGAGAAAAAATTAAAAAACAGTTAAAGAGAGCGATTTTTCAAAGTTGTTGTTTTTCACCGCGGGAGACACGTCGCCTTTCCGTCAGCCGGGATGCAGACGGCGGTTTGAGCGCAGCTTGTGGTCGGGGTAGCCAATCAGGAGAAGCTGCTTTAGCTGGAGGTGGCAGACAGGGGGGCAGGGGGACGGCCCACATTGTGTCCCGGTGTGGACGCACAAATGCCGCTGTGGACCCCCTCCCTCTCCACCGACCAAATCGTGGTTGATTCAATCGGATCTAAGGTGGCTCTGAGATGACAGGCCGGGCGATGGGACCGACCGCAGAGGCAGGCAGAACCTGGCCCGCCCGTGAGAATCTGAGAAAGTGTCTTGGAGGCCCTGTGGTTGTCGGCTTGGTTCTGCTCAACCCGTCTGCTGACACACTGATACGCCAAGCAGCCGGAACTGTCCCGTCATCCTCTGAAGGGGCCTGTCTCTGCTGCGTGTCCCTCCCCCCCCCCACTCCCCCTTTGTGGCCCACATTTCCCTCCCTTGCTTGGGGAAGTGGGAGCTTTTTAAAATGTTCCTCAGAATAACGAGACCCCTCCTGCAGGCAGTCCAGTGACATAGCGGGAGCGAGGTGATTAATTTGGTCCATCATGCGGTTTTGCTTTTAAAGCAGTCGGGTGTCCTTTGTGGTTTTTGTCCCGCCCCCCCCCCCCCACCCCCCATAAGTTCCAGTTGTTTCCTTTTGCATTTTCTCTCTCCGGTCAGATCAATTGTTCTTAGATCCAAACTGTTAAATTCGAGTGAGGAGGACTGGATTCCAGGCTGGGCAAACAAAGAGGAACAACCTTGCCAGGTTCCGGTTCTGCCAAGCGCCGGGAGGGATGCTCTTCACGACATCATCTTTGGAACAAGCGAAGAAATGGGCAAACTTATTACATCCCCAGGTTGGGTAGGACAGGTCGTCACGGCGATAGGTTGTCCAGGGACCAGCATCAAGTGGGGAAACGGGAGGTGGGGATATTTTTCAAGAGGGGACTTCTAGGACCTGGCAGAAGCAAAAGGGTTGTGGGTGTTTGTGGTGACGGCGGTGGTGTTGCGGGGGGGGGGGACAGCCTGTGACACTGACAGAGTGCCCATCATGTTTTTGGTGCCCAGAACTACCACCCCAATTGGGAAACCCTCAGATGTGTAGCTATGTGGACCAGAATAAAAGAGGATGCTTGATTGTCCCCCGTTGGTGAAATTTGTCTTGCGGCTTTTGGCAGATATCGAGAAGCAATTACCCACGCGGCTAAGCGACACGGCACACAATGGAGGCAGTGTTTGGTGCGGGGGCACGGGGGGGTTTGGCGCGGGGGCACCCAGTGAAGTGTGTTTGTGTTGGACAGTAAGCTGTAACGCTGTTTTTTAATTGAATCCCCATCCTGCTCATTTTCCAAGTGACGATTCTTGTTTGTCCTCAGAAAGGAGGCTGTTAGCCACGTTCCACATGCAGAGGCAATAACACAAAATGTGATAAAAATATGCAATTCTGAAATTCTTATTGCTATTAAACCAATTTCTGCAGCATTAATGATGGAAGCGAACAGTGTCATCAAATGAAAATCTTCTGTTAGCAGCCATGATGCTTAGGTTGAATTCATGCGACTTCAGTTTGGTTTAAGAGGAAATTGCTGCAGAAATTCATAGTGGTAATTTGTCAAGATTATATATGTTTGCTGTCCTTACTTTTCATCCGAAGAAACAGGGCGGTTGGGTTAGCAGTCTGAGTGCTGGATGTATACCATGATATAAAAACAGGCGCTGCTGTAGACGGCCTCCTTCAGGCATCATTGTAGACGGCCTCCTTCAGGCACCATTGTAGACGGCCTCCTTCAGGCACCATTGTAGACGGCCTCCTTCAGGCACCATTGTAGACTGCCTCCTTCAGGCATGTGCTTGCTGGGCTACTTGACCACCTGTCCCCGAAAACACCTGTCAGGTTCTAACCACAATAGCCTGGGAAACCTGGAGAGATTTTGACCCTGGGGCCCTCGATGGAGGAAGTGAAAGAACATCTACAAAGGGCTATTTATGCTCTGATCATTAGCCTGCGTCCTCAGTGCCTGAGAAGAGGAAGGAGGTCCAGGTGCCAATTATGCGAAAGCTCACCACACACCACATGCCCCTGGGCAAAAAGACGGTAAGATAGAGGCAGATGTGCCTGTCCACCATACTGGTCCATCACTGATAATGATCCAGATGACGGCCTTGAAAGGAAGCACTTTTTGATTGCATGAGTTACGCATGCTTTTGTCGACGCTGGTGTGTCTTTGAACCTGAATATTCACACCTACACCTCTGTGATTCATCCACAGTCCTCACAGAAAACCACATTCATTTTATATCATGCAGGGCCCTCAAACTGGTGTTTGTCTGACTTACGAAATGGCCTGCGGTGAACATTACTGTTGGAGATGGCCGATAGCGACATATCAATGTGAGTCCGATGGCTCCGTTCAGACCTCGGTTTAAGGACAGCTGACATTTCGTGCCTCCTGACACCGGCAGCGATGTGCTTCCGTACCACCGGAATTCCCTTGGGCTTTGCTGTGTATTTATCAAAACCGAAGTGAGGTCATTACCCAGCGGCAAACTTCCCCTCGGAACGAAACAGCAACAGTAGTCTTGTTTATGTGACTCCTTCAGCCTAACGGGGACTGATGAAGGTTGTGGCCTGCTCTAACTCCCCAAGTGACCCCCGGTAAAAACCCTATGAGATCAGACAGCCAGCTCTTACGTACGTCCAAAGCACTTTGTTTTTAGGGATACATCTCTGCGGAGCCACGTTAAAGCTTTGAAGATCTTAAGGTTAGGCCACAGAAGATTTCCCAAGGTGCCCCTCCGTTGGGGATAGTCGGTGGCTCCCTCGGGTAGCAACAACCTTCTTAAAATATGGGTTTAAAACCCATGGCAGGCGGGTTAATGGTCCCAGTCACTGATTGGGTAGACCCGCTGCCCAGCCGGTGAGCGACATCGCCCTCAGAGCCTCATTCTTCTCACCAAAGCATTCCTGAACATAGCATACATCACCCCAGAAGGTGGCTGCAGGACCTGAAGCTTGAGATTACTGCACTGACACTATCAGTCTTGTTTTCTCATTGCCGTCCTGTCACAGACACGACCCATGGTCAGTGAAGAAAGCATTGTTGACCCCCCCCCCCCCCCACAAACCCGCGTTGACCCCCCCCCCCCCCACAAACCACTCTTGAGGACTTGATACCCTCATCCTCCAAAGCACGAGCCAAGACAGACAAACAGCAGGAGATCTCGTGCGTTAATCTGCCCCTCCTGCTTCCGCTCTGGTGCGCCCCCTCCTGGGCAGGCCAGGATCTGGCACAGAAGTTACTGTAGCCTTCAAAAGCCCCTTTGCTACCATGTTTGGCCCCCGCGTTGGAAGTCAACATTGACGCTTTCTGCACCACTGAGAACGAACTGTAAAAAAAATTTTAAAATGCAGAACTGTGAGAGGCTTTGGAAACAGAATATCTAAACCATCGCCGGCAATAAAGCGCCTAGTCTCTTATTTTCAGGAATATTATGATTATTTTCCTCCTCCTAATGCAGTCAAACCCCAGTGGGGTGCTAGGTCAACACTTGCCGTTCTGGCCTCATTCCTAAAAATTTGGGCAGAAGTTTTTCTGAAAAAGCCTTCATTTCAGACGCCACTAAATACGCACTTTTGTGGTTCAGACAGGTGAAAAAAAATGCAGTGGAAATTTGTCTGTATGCAACTCAGCTGATCTGAAGCTTTGAGGACAAAAGAGTTAGAAAATCATCCAAAGAGAGCGGAATGGTTGCCGGCACGTGAAAGATTTCATGACTGGGAAGCGAGAGGCGCGGCAAAGGCGGTTCCTAAACTTCGCAGTCATGAGACAGTCTTGCTTCTCATCCGGCTTCAGAGACAGTCATTGTCTTGCCTCCGTTAAATTAGAAGAAAATGCTGATCTTGTTGTTAAAAGCTATAGTGACGATGTGTAGCTCAACCGTTCATCTGCGCCTTAGGACTCAGAAGGTCGCCTGGCAGAATGATTTTACTGCTTTGCATAAAACCATCTGATAAATAAATGTAGATAAAATAAATTTGTATCCAAAATGTTAAATATTCCAATCCTGTGCACAAAAGGATGCTGAAACTGCACTCGAACCCACAACCCTGCCTACCACCCCTCCCTGTGAAACGTACCACCATACTGCGGCTTGACTGACCTTCTGAAAGTTGCAGGGAATGCAGCTTAAGAAACATTAGATATTAAATTGATGGGGGGTGGAACTAGACTGGGAAGTTAGTGGAAGGGGGCTGATTTTCGGATCTTTTTGTTACTCTGGTTGTGGGACTGCAGGTGGTGCCCTTGTTAAAGGCACAGACCTGTACCATGAAGTTTGCATTTTGATGGTATAATCTTTATCTTCCTCATCATCATCCTCTATGAAGGTTGAAATGCCCTGTTACAATCCATCCTAACACGATGGCGTGTTATATGCTCTGAATGTGTGTGTATGTTTTCTTCAGTACATCCCGTCCAGGTTGGACCCCAGCTTTGTGCCAAGTGCCAAGTGGGATGGACTCCGGCCCCCTGGGTAATGCTGACCATGGAAGGATGCAGGGTTAGAAAGCGACAGTGGTGTCTCAGATGCCTGGGGGGGGGTGTAGACAGGGCTAATTGAGGAAGAGGTGCAGAGGATGGGAATCCCCAGTCACCTCCGCGTGGGATCTCGCCAGGTGGAGCTTTCAGGAGTGTCTGGGTTCGCTTTGTCTGGCCTGACAGATTAGGCGGGGGGGGTGTGCGTGTCACCGTCTCCCTTCCCCCCGCCCCCTGTTCATCGGGTGTACGGGGTTATTGGCACGTGTACCTGAGAAAATATCCCCAACGAAGACGAAGACCCCTGAAAGTGATCGTGGGGAATGTCTGGGCCACAAGAAGAGACAGGATTCTGTTGAGGGTCCTCGGGGCAGCACGCAAGGGTGGGGTGGGGGGGTCGGGAGTCTTTATGGCTTCGTGCTCTACCTTCGCCAGTGTGTAATCGCAGTCCAGACGCACTCCTTTCATGTCTGGATGCGCCGCATATTTGCATGTGGCGGATAATGAACGTTCTGTGACAATGCGGATGACGCCGACATTCCCGAGTCCACAGACACGTTTACTCCTGGGCTCCGCCTCTCAGTAGCAGAGAGGTGGTGAGTTATTGGTCATCTGACTCACAGAGGTATCGGTGTATCTCAGAGGACAAGGCGGCAGGGGGGGTCTTAATGGGCCGCTGAGACTCTCTACGTCTGGATTACTTAAATTCCGTTGTCCGTCGCCTGCCGGTGGGTCCAGGTGGCTGTTGGTAATGTCATATCTTACTTCCCAAAACAGGAGTCGCGTGTGGCTTACAAGTTTGGATTCTAAACCTATGATCAGAAGGTCACTGGTTCAAATCCCAGGATTGGCAGAGTCGTGTCACAGTTGGGCACTTAACTCTCAAATGTTCCAGATCCTGACGCTACTTAAACAAAAAAATGTATGTCGCTTTTGGTAAAAGCATCTGATAAATCATTTTGGCATGTTAGTTTGTTTATTAAGATATGACCCACTTACTCTATGTTTGCCTGTTGACCCCCAAAATCCCGACCGTTGTGCCAAATGCCCAAGCCGACCTTATCTGCATTGGGTTCTGGGAGTTAGTGGACCATGAAGTCCCATCGGCTTCAAAATATGTTTCGCTGTGAGTGACCCCCCCCCCCCCCCCCCCCACACTCTCCAGTGCTCCCTGCAAATGCGAACATTGCAGAAACTTTAGCCGTCTTCAACGTTTGTTGTCTTAAGTAATCAGCCCAACGGCGTTTAACGCCGCTCAGCGAAATCGCGTCCCACCGGCACCGCCACAATATCCAGGGGTCCGGCCGCAGGGGCCGACTTTTTCACCGGGATGTTTATGGGAAAAAGGGAATCTCAAATCTCGGAAAAACAAAAGCATTCCGAGCCTGATCACGTGACTGCTTCTCTGGCTTCGAGACCCACTGGCTCGGCCTTCTCGCATTTTAAATGTGAAACACCCTCACGTGTACGTAAAACAAATTGTGCATATCGCGTTCTTCCTCCGCCTGGAACAGCCAGACCACTGCCGGGGCTCTAAACGCTGGAAAAACGGCAATTTAGAAATAAGGACGGCAACTGAGGAATTCAATAATGCCTCTATAGCTGAGGCTTTTCTTCAGAGCCCTTGGCAGGAGTCGGTGGCTGAAGCCTGAAATTAGCAATAGCGTCTTGCAACTGGTAATTGGACTGTGTGGTGCTCCTGTTTACCTTGTGCTTTTATAAAGAGCTCTTGGCAACAGTAAAGGAAATAGACGTTTGTTACCGCTTGAAGTCCAGGGAGTGATCACAGTACCCTTAAAGCAGGATCCCAAAAAATGCTCCAAAACACACACAACTGTACGACTGTTTACAGTGATAAGCCACTGATTCAGTTCCATCGGCGCTCCTGCGATACAGCGTCACAGTCCGCCCGTCCCAGGAAGCTCCGCGTTCGAGGCTGGCAGGATGTCTGTCTCTCACAGGGCACAGGCTCACACACATACAGTGGCACTCTACAGGCAATATGGAGATACCAGTTTCACTAAACGGTGTGTTTCTGGATGACAGGAGGAGACCAGAGTATCTGGAGGAATCCTGTACACAACTGGCATAATCTCAGGAGTGTGGGCACTGGATTCTGCATTATCCATAGCCAGTACAGTTCTGAAACTGGCACCCCTCTGCAGATCTGTAGAAAGAAACATGAGCTATCCTCCGATGTAGCAGTCAGATGCCAAATCTTTGTCAGCTCAGACGCTGAGATGTTTCTGAGGAGACTGTATTTATTTGCACTAGTGACCAAAATTGTGGAAACATGTCCAATATTTAGAGATTGCAGAACTTTATTCCAGTTACTCAAGTTACTTATTTAATCATCCAGTGTATGATATTTGTAAACATTCTTTGTATATAAACATTGCCACCCATATTCGTCTAGTCTTTTGGCCACTAGTACATGTTGAGCTTAATGGCAGAGAATGCATGCCTGGAACACTTACTGTAGGCATTACCATCATTCTGAGCTCATCACTGGAAGCTGTGTGATTTGGGTGCCTAATGTCCTTTATAGAGGCGTCAGATGGAGATATGGAACCTCTTCACCTGGCCTGACATGTACGTGGAGGTCTGTCACAAGCCTAGCAATGATTGGTAACACCGTGCTTTCCAGTGATATCACTTGAAATTTTATCACATCCTCTGGCATTGTCTGAAGCCAGAGTAAACCTGCCATTCACATTACCTGGCTATGAGAGCAGCCTGCTGCTTGGAATTTTTCTCTGGACGGTTTCTGAGAG
Source organism: Brienomyrus brachyistius (assembly GCF_023856365.1). NCBI lineage: Eukaryota > Metazoa > Chordata > Actinopteri > Osteoglossiformes > Mormyridae > Brienomyrus > Brienomyrus brachyistius. The sequence continues at coordinate 4,333,430 of NC_064537.1, forward strand.
ACCCTGCAGATCCGTGGTTGGCTTCCTCAGCTGAGACTTGAGAACCAGTTCAATTCAATTCAATTCAATTCAATTCAATTCAATTCAATTCAATTTTATTCGAATAGCGCATTTTCACATTACATTGTCTCAAAGCGCTTTACATTATCCCTGCCCAAAGCCCCCAGTAAGCAAGGAAAAACTCCCTAGAAGGAAGAAACCTTGGGAGGAACCAGACTCAAAGGGGGAGCCCATCCTCCAGGGGGCAGCAGAGGAAGCCCTAACCCTAACCAGACCCAAAGGGGGAGCCCATCCTCCAGGGCCCAGCGGAGGAAGTCAGAGTCAAATGGGCAAGATGGCAAAGTCCCGATTCACACTGTTGGAATTTTAACATTTGAGTCTCAAAACGGAGGGCAGGCAGGTGATGGCAGGATGAACAGCAGTACAACAGAAAGGCATCCAGGTAGTGGAGGCGTCGCAGGCGGAAGGGTTGGCAGAATATCTTATTAATATCAATTAGCCAAAGTAGGGGAGACTAGAGGCTGCGCAAACAGTTAGGTGAGTGCAGTATGTAAGCTCTGGCAGATAAGGCTATGGCAGCATAAGTAGGAGGGAGAGGCAGGTGGGAACGCAGGCATGGGGGGTCCCTGAACATCAGCACTCCAATTCCACAAGGGGGTGTGAAGCTAGAGTGACAGCACTGACAGTTCAGTTTATCCAAAGCCAATGGCATCGATCCCCTCCCAGCTCTGCACCTCACACTGTAGGTCTAACTGGGAGTGAGCAGTTAGCATTGGGTGTATAATCATGAGATCCAGTGTGATGGTCTGTGGTTTAGTACTTGTTACTCATGTAGGCTGTACACTCGCTATAACACAAGCTAATGACTCCAAATGCAGTGAGGGTGAATACATAACATTAGTGTAGCTGTCTACACCCCCACCCCCCTGGCTACCTACCACAGATGTTAGTGTTAGTCACTCTAGATAAATGTGCCTGCTGGGTGAATTAATAATGCAGATATAACAGCCACTGCAAATTCCAAGACGTCTCCCCAAAGTATGGAGACCATCCTCAGAGACCAGCGCCAGTCCTCTGTGAACAAACAGACCGAGATCTTCATCGGAGTGTGGATGATATTTACATTTTCATTATTCAGGTGCTTTTACTCGAAGTGACAAACATTTGAGAAGGTTGGGTCAGACAGTGCAGTCATTTAGCTTAAGGGCCCAACAGAAGATCCACTCTGCTGATCAAAGGATTTGGAAACCTTCCGATCACAGGCACAGGGCTGATCACAGACTCAGGGCTGATCACAGGCACAGGGCTGATCACAGGCACAGGGCTGATCACAGACACAAGGATGATCACAGGCTCAGGGCTGATCACAGGCACAGGGCTGATCACAGACACAAGGATGATCACAGGCTCAGGGCTGATCACAGGCACAGGGCTGATCACAGACACAGGGATGATCACAGGCTCAGGGCTGATCACAGGCACAGGGCTGATCACAGGCTGAGGGCTGATCACAGGCTCAGGGCTGATCACAGGCACAAGGATGATTACAGGCTCAGGGCTGATCACAGACACAAGGATGATCACAGGCTCAGGGCTGATCACAGGCACAGGGCTGATCACAGACACAAGGATGATTACAGGCTCAGGGCTGATCACAGGCACAGGGCTGATCACAGACACAAGGATGATTACAGGCTCAGGGCTGATCACAGGCTCAGGGCTGATCACAGACACAAGGATGATCACAGGCTCAGGGCTGATCACAGGCACAGGGCTGATCACAGGCTCAGGGCTGATCACAGACACAAGGATGATCACAGGCTCAGGGCTGATCACAGGCTCAGGGCTGATCACAGACACAAGGATGATCACAGGCTCAGGGCTGATCACAGGCACAGGGCTGATCACAGGCGCAGGGCTGATCACAGGCACAGGGATGATCACAGGCTCAGGGCTGATCACAGGCACAGGGCTGATCACAGGCTCAGGGCTGATCACAGGCGCAGGGCTGATCACAGGCACAGGGCTGATCACAGACACAGGGCTGATCACAGGCTCAGGGCTGATCACAGGCACAGGGCTGATCACAGGCACAGGGCTGATCACCACCTGCTGCTGAAAGCTGAACGCACCACCTTGTCTCGTTGGGTCCCCTTCCTGCAGGCGCCTGGGTGACAGTCCTTATAAACCCCAAATCAGCGCCAAAGGGATTACAAGCTGAGACACGGCCCTGGCACCGTTCCGGGCCAAACCGAAATTCTGCTCCTGCCACATCTGAACAGAAATACCAGCACAGCCACATCTGAGGTTATCAGGACCTGAGATTCCCGGCAGGTTTACGCATATAGAGAAACTGCTACGATTTAGCTTAAAGCCAACGGACAAGCCCATCCTATACACACCCCCGTCCCCCTCCCAGGTCAACCCCTGAATTGTGACACCAGCTCCCTCTTTTGAAAGTTCCTACGCCCCTTTGATCTGATGGATGTACGACAGTCAGGTCGCAGTTTACGCATGTGGGGGGGGGGGGGGGTGTACATTGGTGATTAGACAGGAATGCAAGGCGGCTCTGTGCACTGTGCAGACACTCTCACAAGCTTTGGGCTGTAGGGTCTTGCAGCAGGGAGGGAAGGGGTCCAAACCGCTTTGGCACGTTATGCCTTCAGAGAACTTTCATTTGTTCATTGTACAACACTATTCATTTACTTTACTTACTTTATTTTTATTAGTCATTCATGTTTATAGTGATGTTTTATTTGCCATTTTCATATATGCCTATTATCTATCTATCTATCTATCTATCTATCTATCTATCTATCTATCTATCTATCTATCTATCTATCTATCTATCTAGGGGCTTGGATGGCCAGTGAGATTCATGAGACATGGCCTGTAATTAATTAAACAGTAATCTGCTATGAGCTGTAATGTGCAGAAAATTTGCTCATATAAGTGTCACTTTGTACAAACTGGTTATTTTCGTTTAGCTTTGCCCAACCATGGTTTAGGTGAAAATTAACCACATTCCTTGAAGAGAGGGCTGTAAAGTACAGGAGAGACCTGAACACACCCATTGGTCAGAAGCTGGGATTCTTCTGGAAGCCGACTTGATTTAATTAAGCATCTATTTAATTCACGCGTCTCTTTCTCACAATCTCGTCACCTGAGGGACATTTACCGCCGACTGAGGCACTTTCACCCCCCCCGCAGGCACATTCACTCCAAGAGGACGGAGGTACCTACTAATTGCTTACCCCTCCACATTTTAACCTAAAACTTAAATAGTGAAATTCATGGGATTTTCTCACCACATGTGATTAAGATGCCGGCAGTGGTGCCTCAGTATTAGTCGCAGCCCTTGTATGGAAACTGGAAGCCCTCTCATTTGCTCTTTATGCTTATTTATTCACATTTCGCTAACATCAACAAACACTTACTTATTTCTTTTTCCTCCCCTTCCAGTCGGAGTCGCCGTGCTTCTGACGCTCACTCGGCACTGAACGCGGCACTGAACGCAGAACTGAACGCGGCTGACTTTGTATTAGTCACCAGCCGCGGTGCCATTTAACGCGGTGACTGGCAGGCCTGTGCTGCAGTGATGGGGAAAGTGTTCCATCAAGCAAAGGGGCGTGTGCATGAATGGGGCAGAAAGGGCAGGCAAAAAAGGTGAGGCACAGCGCCCCCTTACCCATTACCAGAGGTCTCTTTGGTATAACATTTTAGAGGAAGTAATGTATGGAAGAGGCCAGTGGGACCTGGGAAGGGGAGGAAAAGATGGATTGGAGAGAGAGAAACTAACAGAGACAGAGAGACAGATATACAGAGAGAGACAGTCAGAAAGAGAGTGAGACAGAGAGAGACCCAGAGAGAGAGACAGAGAGAGACCCAGAGAGAGAGAGAAAGAGACCCAGAGAGAGAGACAGAGACCCAGAGAGAGCAACAGAGAGAGACCCAGAGAGAGAGACAGAGAGACCCAGAGAGAGACAGAGAGAGACCCAGAGAGAGAGACAGAGACCCAGAGAGAGAGACAGAGACCCAGAGAGAGAGAGACAGAGAGAGACCCAGAGAGAGACAGAGAGAGACCCAGAGAGAGACACAGAGAGAGAGAGAGAGAGACCCAGAGAGAGAGAGAGAGAGAAACCAATGAGGCAAACCAGTGAGGCAAAGAGGAACACAGATGTATGAGACAGGTCAGAGAGAGAGCGAGACAGAGAGAGACCCAGAGAGAGAGACAGAGAGAGACCCAGAGAGAGAGAGAAAGAGACCCAGAGAGAGAGAGACAGAGACAGACCCAGAGAGAGAGACAGAGAGACCCAGAGAGAGACAGAGAGAGACCCAGAGAGACACAGAGAGAGACCCAGAGAGAGAGAGACAGAGAGAGACCCAGAGAGAGAGAGAGAGAGAGACCCAGAGAGAGACACAGGGAGACCCAGAGAGAGACACAGGGAGACCCAGAGAGAGACCCAGAGAGAGAGAGAAACCAATGAGGCAAACCAGTGAGGCAAAGAGGAACACAGATGTATGAGACAGGTCAGAGAGAGAGGGAGACAGACAGACAGACAGAGCGGGAGGGAGACAGACAGAGAGACAGACAGACAGAGAGGGTATAGATGGGTCAGAGATGGGTCACTTGTTGAGAAATTACAATCCTTTCACATTTCACATGCTTCACATTTCCTGTTCTTACTGACGTGAGATGGGCCGTCCTATCACCAGGAGTTTCCTAACCTTCGGTTGGGCTCCCCGTCTACACAGGCGTAAAGGGAGCCCTGTAGACAGTGCAGAGGGACGTCCTCCCAATCGAAAGGTCTCCAACCTGCGGCCAAGATCACACCGATTAGTCCTTCTACAGACAGGGTGGATTTTTCAATTTTTTGACTTTCCCTACATGTTTTCCAGCAGTGGATCTCGGAGCTGGCCCTCCGCAGAGGACAGCCGGAGATTTCCATGACAAACGCTTACAGAAAACAGACGGCACAACGGCGGCAAAGCATTTTATAGCCAAAGGAGTTTCTGCTTACATTCGGGATGCAAACAATGGTTACTAGGACATCAAATATTTACCAGCCAGCTAATGGAAAGTATTGGCATTCTCTTCAGGATTTAAGTCAGCATTCATCATCTTTTAAAGTGATACCCTGTCAGTCCGAAACCAACACACTTCCAAATCGTACACAAAAATGATGTGGATTGAACTGCGTAAAAATCCTTACTCCATCCCGGGGCCTGGCTGAGGGGGAAGAAGGTGATTAAACAATTATTAACATGAATGATTTTTCAGACTTGGGTTTGTTTTAATATCCTCACTAGGTCCCAGTACAGCATGCTGGTGAGCCTGCAGCCTATTCCAGCATGCACTGGGAGTCAGGTCATCATGGACACTTGCTCAAGCAAACTCACACTAGATCATTTAGACTCCAATACACTTAAACTACAGGTCTTTGGACAGTGGGAAGAAACCAGAGAAGTTAGAGGAATCTCACTGGGAGGCAGGATTCGAACCGACAGCGCTGGAGGTGTGAGGGATCATAGGGTCATGCAGGGAACCAGCCCACCACCCGGACGGAAAAAATCAAACAGTCATGTCTAACCTCACCTCGCTCACAAGTCTGCGGGAAGCTTTACGACTTTTCAGTCACGGCTCCTGCTCCCCAGGTGACTCATGGGATACGTTTGAAATGGGGCGTAGGTCAAGCAGGGCACACGCCACAACTGAGATCACATGTGTGGCCTCCAGGACCGAGACGGGGGAGGGGGGAGACAGAGACTGGAAAATTATTGTGGACCATCCTCATAAGGCGTTTCTAGGTGAGTCTGGGAGCCTGAATGTGTGGAAGAGGATTATGGGAAAAACAAACAGACTCTCCTCTCATGCCACCATGCTCGTAAACTGTGTACTTTCCGCAGGGCATAGCGATCACGTTGCAGCGGCACAGATTTTCAGGTCCCTGCCGACGGATGCCGCCTGTCGGTTCGGCCCGTAGACACGGGCACCGTCACCTCGACACTTGTCATGTAACCTCACCTGCTGATGTGCGGTCATCATATTGCCGCCAGTGCCATCCAGACAGTGTAATTAGAGGCTGAACCTGCACCTCAGGTGTCTGACCCGAAACACACTGTGTCATTAGTCTCCTGCTTTTAGCAGCGTCTAACTGGTTTTATTTACATGAAAGGAAAAGTGGGATATCGACAAAAATAGGCTAAAAACATGAGTAAAAAAAAAATTAAAAACCTCAGAATTTTCCAAGAGGGTGGAGGGCTTCCTTTTCCCGCACTAAAAACTTCTGGAAAAAACACCTTCAGCTATTTTAAAGGTAATTTGTGGGAATCCCCCCTAATAGCTTTTAATAACCTTGTCGGGACCTTACCTGGTTGATCCTTTCCCCTTCCCCCTCGTAAGAACCAGTGGATTGAAGCTAAAGGTGTGTGGAGGGAGAGCAAAGTTTACTGTTACTGAATCCGATGTGCCCTGTTACTGGGGACTGTGTGAATCCAACGTGCACTTTTACCGAACACTTCGTGAATCCAATTCCACTATTCCTGGAGACTGTGTGAATCTGACGTGCACTATTACCGAGGCCTGTGTGAATCTGACGTGCACTATTACCGAGGCCTGTGTGAATCTGACGTGCACTATTACCGAGGCCTGTGTGAAACTGACGTGCACTATTACCGAGGCCTGTGTGAATCTGACGTGCACTATTACCGAGGCCTGTGTGAATCTGACGTGCACTATTACCGAGGCCTGTGTGAATCTGACGTGCACTATTACCGAGGCCTGTGTGAATCTGACGTGCACTATTACCGAGGCCTGTGTGAATCTGACGTGCACTATTACCGAGGCCTGTGTGAAACTGACGTGCACTATTACCGAGGCCTGTGTGAATCTGACGTGCACTATTACCGAGGCCTGTGTGAAACTGACGTGCACTATTACCGAGGCCTGTGTGAAACTGACGTGCACTATTACCGACTATTACTGGCATATACAGAATGATAGGCACTCTGTCAACAGCGGGAAGGTTGTTGCCTCTCTGGGTAAGGAAAACATCACCTTACAGCAGTGGTGGGTCTCCATCCATCCATCCAGTCATCTGTCCATTCTCTGTAAGAACTCACTGGTAGGACAGAGTGGGTTATAATCAGAGCAACGCCTTCTGAAAGGTTCCGAGCTGCTCTGCTGTGACAACAGGTCTGTCCCAAACCGCGAAGACCCTTCAGTGCTTGTGGTGCTCTGGAGGACAAGCCCGAGCAAAACGTCTGCAGATCTGTATTTGCTATCATTTTGTATGCGTTTAACTTGACTGCTGATGAGTACATTGCAGGCACGTGTGCAGAAGTTTGTGTTTGTGTGTGAATGTGTCTGAGAGAGACATCTGTCAGGTTTTTCCTAAAACATGTAACTTAAATATGACAAAGTGTAGTTCTGTATCTGAAAAGTGATTTCAGATAATCTGCAGCATTTTGTGGGAAGCACAGCCGCTCAGTAGGTGGCATTGTTGCTCACTGCTCTAGGGTATGGGGGCTTGAATCCGTTTGCGTGTCTTCCCCGTGAGTGCAGAGCTTTCCTCCTACAGCCCAAAGACAAGCCTTCTCTAAATCACTCAACGTGTGTGAGTGTGCACGCATGTGCCCCGTGATGCTCGACCCCTGGCATGGGCCGCCTGCTGCCTGGCGTGGGCCCCAGGCTCCCCATGACTCTGAACAGGATAAGTGCTTGGAAGATGGATGGATGGGTGGATAAATTGCACATATTGTGCAAGTGTGTGTGCCCTGTGATCGAACGGTATCCTGTCCAGAACATTCCTCCGTCCCGTGCATGCTGGGACAGCCTCCAGGCTCGCCGTGAGCCGGTGCTGGCTAACCAGCCATCGATGGGTGTTATGCTTAGCATCTATGGAAATACAATCAGGATGTATGTACAGAACATAGAGGAATGTGACACAACAGAAGGTTCATACACATCTGACCCGGCCCACGAGCCCGGCACAAGGCACACTTTCTCCTTGGACACAGTATCAGCGGTGTTCGTGGGCCGCCGGGCCGGGCCGGGCCTGTAGAAGCGGACGGGCCACCACCCCGCCTTGTATTATTACCCGAACCACAGACTCATCAATCACGCCTCCCGGACCGGCACGAGTCGGGTTGGCGTGGATGGTCGCCGAGCCAGAAGTGCTCACCCCCGGGGGTCCCCGCACCCCCACCACCCCGTGATAAATGGACCCTTTCAGGGCGGCCGACGCCAGGCGGGCTGCAGCACTGGCCCTGGCTGAAGTGGGAGGGGGGCGGGAGGGGACCCAACGCCGGCGTGCCCCGTTACACACCACCCACCACGGCACGCCCACTTTACCGCCCCAATGATGGAGATCATTGCAAGGTCTTCTGACTGCCACAAAGAACTGATTTTTAACCAATCTATCTATTTTGCAGTGTCCTCCCCAGTACATGATCAAGGCAACATGCAAACTCCACATGCATAGTCAGAGGTGGGATTTGAACCCACAACCAAATAGGTGTGAAGCCACTCACAGAGCCACCGTTGCCAATTCAAATGGAGGGGGAGGGGCAACAAAACAATGAACAAAGATCACGTGCTGGACGATGAAGCTCTGGAAGGAGTCTTCTGTTGAACCCTGGAGGGAGAGAAGCTCAGGGTGTTCAGGGTCCTCAAGTTCAGGCTCTCAGGTGAGACTGACACCCGTGACACATGGCCTCTGTCACTCCTTTAGGCTCACCTTGGACATGCTGCTACTCGTAAACACCCCCCTCCCGCTTGGCCTCCACTCACCCTTCCCGTCTGGTGCCCCCCCTTCAACACTAATCAAATGCCTCACAATTAAATGCAATTCCTGCCAATGACGGCAGTGTTGATCATGGGGGGCTCTGTGGGTCGGTTATGTGGGGGCCTCAGGGAGCGTGGGGGGATTTTAATAGAGCACAGAGTCTAAGGAAATAAGTAGTAATAGTGGGCGGTGGTGGTGGGGGGGGGGGCATGAGCCTGTCTGTCCAGGGGGTGTGCTCTCACTCCGCTTGCTGTTTTTCCACCTTTCGAGTTCAATTTGCCTCTCTGCCCCCTGACTGGGCCACCTTCAGGCTGTGCTTTCTCCCACTCGGGGGTGGGTAGGGAGGAACGTGACAAAATGTCGCAGGCTAATGGAACAGCACGTCCCCTGGGATGTAGAGGAGGCATGGGTGGCGGATTTCCAGGGCCGTGGTGGGATAGCTGGGCGTTTACAGGCGATTGATGCCGGGCTGGGCGGCATTCCAGCGGGACACTCGGGAATGAATCCATGCAGGATCCTTCCCACGTAACTGCTGGCCAGACACATTCTTCTATTAATGCAGGACAAAGACATTCAAACCACACACATTTTTAAAGGTACAACAGAGAATCCTGTTTCTGGGATAGGAAGTGGTACTCCATTGCCTGTTCTCCAAGAACTCAGTCATCGACCCTCTCCATCCAAAGCGCAGAGCTAAACCAGGTTTGATAACCACTCATTTCATCTTGGGACCAGGGGGGTGTTCCACAAAGCAGGATTTCTCAGTTAGCTGGGTTAATTTATGTCATAATCGTCCAATAAGATATTAGGTAAGGAGCACTCCTATTGGACAATCGTGACTTCTAGCTAAGTTAACACAGCTACCCTCCTGGTTAGTGGGAACTCACCTGTGATTTCATTCGATTAATTTTAGATAGTCCCCCCCTCTTAAAAACTTGTGAAGGTTGAGGAAGAACTTCACACCTGCGTCTTCTGAGACGTTCATCAGATGGTCAAATGTTTAAGTTGTTGTCCTGAGGGGGGGTAGTCTACCTCCCACCCTGTTCTGAGACAGACAAACACTCTGGATGGAGATTCAAGCGAGTTTGAGTCCCCCTGATATGAGGATACCACCCAATACTCCAAATCCCTTACCTACCACATCTTGCTCTTTGCTCTTCACTCCACGCCACATTATGTCATTCTCCAGTAGGGAACAGAGACTGACGATAATAAAACCATCATGTCCAACCCCCAAAAAGATTAACAATCCACCAAAGAAACCATGTTGCACTCTTCTCTTATTCATGGAACAAGCAGCAACACCCCCCCCCCTCCCCAACCATCAAAACCGGTGGTGGGGGAGGAGTTATTTCCATGCCGTTCTTGCGCTAACACACAGGTCAACAATGGAAGTGACTGCGCTATATTTGCCAACCACAGATGTGCCTTTCAAAGACACACCAGGGCGTATGCTGGGGGCTCTGGTCAGGTGCCCCTCAGCATCCGAGCCGAATGTCGGATAGAGGAAAAGTTTTTTGTTCTCATTAGATATCGAGGGACGGAGAGGTGATGAAACGATCCATAAAAAAAACGCTGCATAACTTCGGATAATTGTTAACAGCATCCGTATATGTGGCCACTAACGGGACAGGTTCTTAAACGCGGTGTTTGGCCGTAATAGAGATAAATTAAGGGTCCGACGTGAGCGCCAGCCCCCCTAATAAAGCCTGCCTTTCCTCTGAGCCCCTTTACAGCTAATTAGAAAACATGTCGCAGACTTCGCCTGGTGTAAACAGGGGCCATCTGAGTTTCATTACAATAAAGAAATCAAATAAACACTCGCCCGGGAACAGTAGTAACTACACGCTTCGTTACAGCGCGACGCCGTTGCAGGGACATCATGAAACACTTACCGGGGCTAATTACCGACGTGAACCCTTTAGGTTCGCTACGATAAATATACAAATTAAAAAAATATTTCCACTATCGTCCAAAATGAGGGTTCCCCCAAATCCTTTAAAAAAATCGAGAACGATTCCACAAATCACTTTTAGGCATCTGATCAGGAACTGCAGTTTTCTCGCTTAAAATCGGGTTACTGGTGCGCGATGCCAAGGACGTGCAGGGTCTGGTACAGTGAGGACAACTACCGAAAAGGGGGTAGAGGGGTTAAAATTGCCCGTTCAACATAAACTGAGCGGATCCGGGCCGCGCACACCGGGCTGGTTAACGTGGCACCCCACCTGAGCCAGAGCTACCGGTGCGTCCCAGACGTGCCCCCGGTGCGCTCTCGGGCAGGTGTCGGGACACGATCGCTAATAATTACCGGCAGTCTTTGAAGGAAAACAGGACACGCTGCCTGATTGCGTTTGTTAACCCGAAGACAAATGCTATGATGGTGAACGGGGGGTTTTCATTTCCTCTGTACAATACTGCTGGCACCGTGTTTATTGAAACAGCCCAATGTAGTTATTTCAGCTATAGGCAGGCTTAAAAATAAACAGACGGGACCAGCGTGGGTCTAAAGTACGGCGGTGGCTAATTAAAAGCACATTGTAATACTGTAAAATTAACGAGCCTATTAAAGTGCGGTTAATCCAATGCAGGGGAGACGGGCCATTATCAACAAACTCAAAAGAACAGGATGTAAATTATTAGGAGGGAGGGTGCTGGAGATTAATTAGGAGCTTTAACAATGGATGGTCAGCACCTTCCCACATTCAGATTAATCAATCTGACGTTTAAAGAGTCCGATTTTTAAAAAATGTTGAATGATTTCACGCACTGTAAATTATACCTCACACCCTATTCATACTTACATATGAAGTCTTTTTTCATATTGGACTGATTACCACTCTGGTGTAATGGCTGTTTTTGGCTACAACACCCCTGAAGTACAACACAGACTTTGATGCGTTATTTTGATGCTGTTTTCCAATATTTGATTGGCTGCCTGGCCTGTGATTTTGATGCTGTTTTCCATGATTTGATTGGCTGCCTGGCCTGTGATTTTGATGCTGTTTTCCACGATTTGATTGGCTGCCTGGTCTGTGATTTTGATGCTATTTTCCATGATTTGATTGGCTGCCTGGCCTGTGATTTTGATGCTCTTTTCATGATTTGATTTGCCTTCGGGTCCATAGTTTTGATGCTGTTTTCCAAGATTTGATTCGCTGTCCAGCCCATGATTTTGATACTGTTTCCATTCTTTTAAAAACATTGTTATTTTTTACTGAATTTTCAAGCTTTGTTATAATGGGTAAATTACATGACCCTTCCATCTTCTGAAGACACTTGTCCTATCCAGGGTCATGAGGGATCTGGAGCCTTTGGGCAAAAACCGGGGGGCGGGAGGGGGTGGGGCAATCCTTTGCAGGCCACACTGGCACACCACTCACACTGGCTCATCGACAGGTAACTCAGCACCTATGCACACACATGGAGCCATGTAAGGGACTCGAACCCAGGTCCCAGCGGTGTGAGCTGACCGTGCTAACCACCTAGGGTTACTACCTGTCCTGGTTTTCCCAGAATTGTTCTCTTTTTTGAGCAATTGTCTTGGAAAATTGATATTCTTTCACAGGACGCGAATTCTCCCGTTTTCTTCCCAGTCAGGTTGATGCATCCAATCCTGCATCCAGTGGTTTAAAACGGAAAAGCAGAGTGACAATTGGCCTTGTCTGCATTTTTATTTCATTGCTATGCAGAAATGCTAAGCTTGGCTTCTTACCTAGCAACTGCACGAGCTGTCAGTCTTCTGCACGCATCCAAATACACGTAAGAATAAAATCAATTTATAATGTACAATTCAGAGGGGGCAAAATGAGAAAACTCCTCTGGATGGATCAGGCACAACCAAAGAGATTTGGGGGATGTTGCACAAAGCAGAATTTCCCAGGTAGCTGGATAACTTAAGCCACAATAAAATAATCCACAGTAATTCATCAACACTATGGGAGATGTTGTGTATACAGTGTGGAATTTATGACAGGCACAAAATATAAACATATATATTAAAATAAAAGAAAAACACACAACGTGGCTTTTGATTAGTGAACTTGGTGATTAATTGCCATTGTTGACACACCACAGCACACAACAACAAAATGTGTCCTCTGCATTTAACCCATATGTGACGATGTGACATAGCAGGGGGCAGCTAATTCAGCGCCCAGGGGGCAGTTCTTGGGGGCGTTACCTCGCACAGGGTACCTCAGTGGTGCCTTGCTGGTCGGGGATTTGAACCAGCAATCTTTCAACTATAACTGCGCTTCCCTAAGCATTAAGAGACCACTGCTCACTTTATTTGTGTCAGTCTTCAAGTGTTGATGTGATTTTTATGGTTTTGTTTAAAGCTCGTTCATTTATCTGTGCTTCCAGATGTGTCGCATTGTGCATGTACTGTACATTTCCACGATTAAGTCAAATTTCCATGAATAGCTAACATTTCCCTTTCACAATTGATTTATTTGGAAAAATACGGCACAGGGCCACGGGTTTTTAATGACTAAACCGAGCTTAAGCATTAAGTTTCAGCATTGTCCAAAAACAAAAGCAGTTTGTTTGACAAAGGTTAAAGTGAAATGCCGTGAAATAGCCTTCGTCTGCGCTAAAATGACTTCATGCATGATGCTGAATTTCCTGACAGTGCAGAAAATCTCTGGCAGAGTAGATATGGAACAGGCCACGAAACGTTGACAGGGGGATCAAGCTGGCATTCGGAAAACGGAGCCCAGGCAGGAAATGATGGATGGGTGACAGTCAGTGGGTGGGGGCTGTGGAGAAGCAGAGAGACACAGGTAGGGCGCACACCCACAAAACATGTCTGCCTCCCTCTGGTTTGTGGTTTTTTGGTTGATTTCCCCTTGTGGGTCGTCATTGTTACTAAGCGCTCAAAGAAAGCAAACAGAATGCTTGGATAAAAGTCAAAGGTATAAGTCAAAATGAATAATGCTGAGATTCCCAATGAATACCTAATGGAGGGGGAGTGGAAAGTCATTAGTGTCCTGCCTGAAAGGAGGGCAGGGATCTGAAATCCCATTCCCAGTGTCATGCTGGGATAAGCGGAAAGAGTGGGATGACGCAGTGCAGATAAGACTTATAATGATTTATATTAAAATAAAACGCAGCGAGAAGAGGATTCATACGTTAATTTATATCTGCACAGCGTAAAGTTTTCCAAGTGTTTGTGTGTTACACAGCCCCGTGAGGGGGGCGGTATGATCAAACGCAGACCAAATCAGCAAGAAAGTCACTGGCCAGACAGCAAATCAAATGATGGGTTGATCACGTCTACAAAATGAACTAATTAATTAGGGTGGTTCTCTTGTTGACATCCTGTGTGCCCAGACATTTCACTGGTAGTGTATGAAAACATCCAACTCCTTGGCTGGGGACATCGCCATGGAAATATCAAAAAATAAACCAGCATCCACATGTACCCAGAGGTGCGAGGGGCGTGTCTTAACGGAGACAGATGGAGCGTGAACTACACCTAGATAGGCACCTTCACACGAGGTCTGCTAAGTAACGGAAGATCGTTTCTGACGACATGTGTGGCCCACGGCAGACGTTGCAGACTCCGGGTTCCTGGGTTTTCTTTCCGCAGTCATGGTTCCTGGCCATTTCGTCATGCTCTGCGATGAGCAAGATTCCCCCCCAGTAGCTGGTGCTGGCAGCCTGCCATCGTGTCACAGACGGCAGGGAGACCCTGGATGTCAGTCTGCCGAGCTGTCAGGACGTCGCCTCTCACAGTCACTAAATTCAGCGGCCCCCGCCTGGAAAAACACGGGGGCTCACCCATCACCGGGGCCCTCGCTCAGCTTGAACAAAACCCCTCCAGCTCCCGGCTGCTACAAATTACCCGATTAAAGAGCTTAGGAGTATTATTTTCAGGGGCCTGAGCCGGGATTGAGCGTAGCTATCTGACTGTCGACCCGTCTGTCGCTATCGTGCATGATGGACAGCCAGGCAGGGATGGGCGGGGCCACCGTTAAGTCATTACTAATCAATCACCGAGCTCAATGATGATAATACCACCAGCGAGGACTGTAATGACATTAATAATTGGGGGTGGGGGGGGTTGAAGAATTTGAGGTAAGCATAGTAAATTACATTCCCATAGAGCCCCGACGTCTTGAGGTAGTAAAGGATCTATGGTTACACAACCGCCCCCCCCCTCTCCCCCAACCTCACACATGTCATTCCATGGGGTCAACTATTGTCGGGCTGCCACTGTGTGACAAAGCCTGAGATGGTGACATCACCGTCTGTGTCCCCCCCCCCCCCACCCCAACTATAACAAGATCCTGGAAACTAGGAGGGAATTGTCAACGCCATGCATTGTGCTACTTAAATCTCGACAGACATGACAGGCAGGGGCCACTGCTTCAGGGAGGGGAGTTATTACGGGGTCCCTCATTTACATCTGGGCAGAAAATACGTACATTTATGTGAGCGACGCAAAACGGCTCCAGCGAGCGTCTCCCACGACGTGAGACTCGTGCCCAGCTTCTTCCCCTTCTTGTTGACAGCTTTATTATCCTGTTTCTCTCCTTCTCTGCCCCCTCCAAACACTGCCAGGGTACTTTTCCGTGGGGGTGGTGGCCCCCACAGCGGGTAACCTCCGGGACTCGGCACCACAGCCCGCTCTGTCCGTAAATAAAGGACACTCCCACTTTCCTGTGGGTTCCGTCCTGCTCCAGACCCAAATGCCAGCCTGCAGCCCCATATCCACTTGGCACCCAGACACCACAGGAAGGACAGGCATTACAAAGGGGGCAGAGATAAGTCACAGGGGCATCAATAGGAGCCCCCATATGGACATTTGGGTGTTGACATGTGTTATTTGGGGGGCTGTTTTACAGATTGCACTAATACTACTAATGCTACCAGAAGTAATGGTGACGTTCCACATTTTAGGAAATGTGTCACAATTTTCTCTAAAAGAAGTTGACAAAAGTCATTGTTCTGTGTCCCACAGTGCAGACACTTTGCTTTTTATTCATGACTTAGCCCAATAATTTTGTTCATTTTTATTTGTTTTATTATTTCTCATAATACGTTACGTCATAAATGAGTAGATAATTTTGTCCACGTCTGTATGCACTAAAGCTTTAATGGTAGTTTATTTTATTTATTTACAGTTTACAACAGACATGTAAGTGTTGTAATGGGGGCCGTCATTCAGCCCTTGGTTTGAGCCCAAGGAAGTAAAGCAGGATGTGATTGGCTGTTACCCACGATGGTTTCAGACTCCTTGCTTCCCCCTCATGATTGATAAGCCTCATGAGCAGCATCTCGTGGGACGTGTCACTGTCCGAGACAGACTTACAGACCCAGTCTGTCACCATTACACTCAACACTTGTCACTTTCCCAAAATCCTGCCTCCTCTTTCTCAATCGCTTTTCGCAGACCACAAGCAGACCACAAGCGGCGGCATTTACGCAAACACAGACCAAGCCGCGTCGCCACCGTTTATGCTGACCGGCGCTAAACTTTTGCCTGCCGCTCCAATTATGAATTATTCCATTCAAAAAGATCCCCGTTTTCCCTTTCGAGAAGTGCGGGAGAGACGGTCGGGCGAGGCGAGCAAGCGGGTCTCCCGTCAGAACCGGCCCAGACGGCATGCTGACAGCGCCGGGTGGAGGGAAAGCAGCCACCCTCCTAGTGAAAACAGGAACGTCACGACTGAAATGGCTGGCACTCTACGCAAGTATGTGGTACGGTGAAAGTTAACCCATCAGCGGGTGGGGGGAGTTGGGGTATATGGGCAGTATGACACATGTAAGCACTAGATCCTATTTAGCGCCGTTTATTTAACATTTAAGAAGCAGCCCATGTCCTGGGAAGGGTGCTCATATGAGGTGTGGAAAAACGTTAAGAGGACAACATGGGGCAGGTTGCCTAGCAACCGCACCGGTGACCTCCGACACCGAAGCGAACACCTTCCCAGCTTCCTCTGGCATCCTGGATCACCGCTGCGGCTCACGGTCGCCCTTTTCGGTCATAAATGACTCACGTGTCAATTACTGACCCGCTACAATAACATCACAAGACGCCTGACACTTTATTGGATATAATGTAACTGTAAAAAGTTCAAATAAAAACTTTCCTTGTTGAAGAACAACCTACTGCCCTTGTTTTTTAAACACAAACAATGGTTAATTTCATGACACGAATTCACCTAAATGGTGCCAAGCCCACATATATGGACCCAGAGGGGGGATTCGAACCCACAGCGCTGGGGGTGTATGGCCACCCAGCCACCCAGCCACCCACAGAGCCGGAAGGCTGGCCTTCTTTAGTTTATCTCTGGGTTGTTTATATGGAGCTTTTCTTGGTGTCGCCTTTTACGGCGTCCGGGCTGACGCTTGTCAGCGCTCATAACAAGCCACACGCAGACATCAGAGCGTGAAATAGCACCAGGGAAATTACAGGTCTCTTAAAGACACAATTTTAGTAAGTTGTTCCTGAGAACCAGTACCATAAATATCTGCATTATGGAAGAGTGTGGAGATATTAAAAATAAGAGGAGACAAACTCCTCTTGTGCTATGAACCGTAGGCCACAGAACAAAGAACAGGAAGTAGAGAACAGCCATCAGGTTTGCCTTTTAAGTCGAACTTGTCAGTAGGTTAGAAAAATAATAATGCATCACATAACAACAATTAACAACAACAATAATAATAATAATAATTATTATTATTATATAGTAATAATAAAAGTAATTACACTCAGTGACAAAAAAAGTTAAGCGCCCTAGACGTAATGGTGTGATTTGGGTGTAATTTTGTACACGTGCAGACCGGCAATGGGTACGTAAATGATTCGATTTGCAAGGAGCTGGCAGGTCTAGTCACCAGACACAGAGGATGCCTCGTAGATGCATTAGACAGCATTACCAGCACTTGACAGAGTTTGATAGCGATCACATTGTGGGTTCGAATGAAGCCAGGTGGTCGTATCGTACAATTGTCCAGCATGTGGGGCATGCAGATGTCACAGTCGCCCGATGTTAGACCCAATGGGTACGGGTACGTCAGGGCTCCCACACACGTTGTGAAGGTTCCAGTCGCCCAAGACAGACCACACCAAGGGAGGATTGTTGTATTTTGTGCCAAGCATTACAGAACCCCATGACATCCATGCCTGCCATCTAGACACAGGTATTGGATTCTCTACAACACTCTGTGTCGCAACGACTGGCACCAGCCGTAACTACAGGTTCACCGTCCCATGCGTAAGCGGCCATTAACACCAGCGCAGAGACAGCTGCGTTTGGTGTGGTGCCGTAACCAGGAGGCATGGACTGATGACGAGTGACATAGTACCATGTTCAGCGATAAATCCTGCCAATGTTGTGGAGAGACACATCAGAGTTACTCCTGGCATCATACTGTCAGGAGCCATGAGGTATGACATCATGGTGTGGGGAGCCATAGGGTATGACGTTATGGTGTGGGGAGCCATAGGATATGACATCCTGGTATAGGGAGCCATAGGGTATGACATCCTGGTATAGGGAGCCATAGGGTATGACATCCTGGTATAGGGAGCCATAGGGTATGACGTCATGCTGGGGGAGCCATAGGGTAGGACATCATGCTGTGGGGAGCCGTAGGGTATGACATCAAGCTGTAGGGAGCCATAGGGAATGACGTCATGCTGTGGGGAGCCATAGGATATGACATCATGGTATGGGGAGCCATAGGGTATGACATCCTGGTATAGGGAGCCATAGGGTATGACGTCATGCTGGGGGAGCCATAGGGTATGACATCAAGCTGTAGGGAGCCATAGGGAATGACGTCATGCTGTGGGGAGCCATAGGATATGACATCATGGTATGGGGAGCCATAGGGTAGGACATCATGGTGTGGGGAGCCATAGGGTATGACATCATGCTGCGGGGAGCCATAGGGTATGACATCCTGGTATAGGGAGCCATAGGGTATGACGTCATGCTGGGGGAGCCATAGGGTATGACATCATGGTGTAGGGAGCCATAGGGTATGACATCAAGCTGTAGGGAGCCATAGGGAATGACGTCATGCTGTGGGGAGCCATAGGGTATGACATCATGCTGCGGGGAGCCATAGGGTATGACATCCTGGTATAGGGAGCCATAGGGTATGACGTCATGCTGGGGGAGCCATAGGGTATGACATCATGGTGTAGGGAGCCATAGGGTATGACATCAAGCTGTAGGGAGCCATAGGGAATGACGTCATGCTGTGGGGAGCCATAGGGTATGACGTCATGCTGTGGGGAGCCATAGGGTATGACGTCATGCTGTGGGGAGCCATAGGGTATGACGTCCTCAGCCATGCGCTGTCTCTTTTTCACACCAACTCTGCCATGCGCTGTCTCTTTTTAACACCAACTCTGCCATGCGCTGTCTCTTTTTCACACCAACTCTGCCATGCGCTGTCTCTTTTTAACACCAACTCTCCCATGCGCTGTCTCTTTTTCACACCAACTCTGCCATGCGCTGTCTCTTTTTCACACCAACTCTGCCATGCGCTGTCTCTTTTTCACACCAACTCTGCTATGCGCTGTCTCTTTTTAACACCAACTCTGCCATGCGCTGTCTCTTTTTCACACCAACTCTGCCATGCGCTGTCTCTTTTTAACACCAACTCTGCCATGCGCTGTCTCTTTTTCACACCAACTCTGCCATGCGCTGTCTCTTTTTAACACCAACTCTGCCATGCGCTGTCTCTTTTTAACACCAACTCTGCCATGCGCTGTCTCTTTTTAACACCAACTCTGCCATGCGCTGTCTCTTTTTAACACCAACTCTGCCATGCGCTGTCTCTTTTTCACACCAACTCTGCCATGCGCTGTCTCTTTTTAACACCAACTCTGCCATGCGCTGTCTCTTTTTCACACCAACTCTGCCATGCGCTGTCTCTTTTTCACACCAACTCTGCCATGCGCTGTCTCTTTTTAACACCAACTCTGCCATGCGCTGTCTCTTTTTCACACCAACTCTGCCATGCGCTGTCTCTTTTTAACACCAACTCTGCTATGTGCACTTAGTCCACTCAACCTTTTTCCATTTTCAGGAAAGCATTGGAAACAACAGTGGATTCATTTAAGATATTTAAGATAACTTTGGCATTAGAGGGAAAAATGAAAAGAGGAAGGAAGTGATTTACGGCTAAACTACACAAAATTTTTGCCAATCTGTCAACTGCGAGCCGCCAGATCACTGGTACCTTGTCACCCTGCCACCTTCTTCCCATCCTGGCCTGTCGCGACACTCACAGCATCTGCATTTTGTTTACATTGTACTGTGTTTACATATTTATGGAATTGTGACTGGTCAGCTGGTGCGCGTTCGGGCCCTGACCCTTAAAGTGTGTGATGGCTTCCTGGCGCCTTCGGTTGAATTAGTTTCCCTCTAATTTTGCTGCTATAGTCTGAGGTGGATTAAAAACCATCTGCACGTCTTCAGACGTTGAAAGCAAAAGGACCTTATTTAACACCAAGCATCGCAGGCCGGTTCCAGCCTGTCCTGAGTGCTTATGTCTCAGTGGCCAATCTAGCGGAACCTGGCCATGTTTAAGGAAGATAAGGGAAATTAATTTGTGCAAATCTGATTAAAAGTGGAGGCGGGGGCGGGTGGTGGCAAAATTGCAGCCATCAAGTGCTATTTAAGAGTAATGTTGGTGAAAGATTTCTGAGGAGGGATGTCGCTGTGTTCCCAAAACCCTGTCCTGTCCCCCGCCCCCCCCCCAGCGCTGATGTATTTCGACAGGGATTGTTTGTCCCAACGCACATCTGAAGCGAAAAACAGCTCTATAAGAAGGCAGTGGGACAAAGTGACCGGCACACGAGTGGGACAGCGGCGTCGCCCCCGGGAGCCAATCAAAGCGCCCATTCATGGCACCTCCAGTGGCTAATGTGGCCGTAATTGAGACCCAGTCATTTGTTAGTGCTCCGTTAGCAATAATAGCGCCCCCCTCCCAGCCCACCCCCCCCCGCCCCTTAGTAATAATCGTGCAATAATGCGCATTTAGGGGAAAGTGCCGAATCGCTCAATCTCACTGAGAATGAGCCCTTGTCTAAAAAGCCGGCGGGGTGGGGGGTATCCGCCCCCCCTCACCCGTATGCCAAACATCAACGGCAGGGTCCTCCGCTACCACTTCGGAAAGCCCAGCTTTAGGGACCGGGAAACATAACGGCGTAGATAACGACCGCAAGGCTCGTATCAGATTTTACAGCAAGCGATAAAAATGTCTCTCTACGTTCCTTTGAAGCGTTTAAAGCAGAGTTTTAAACTCTCCATTGCCCTGCATTTTCGCCCAACCTAATCACCCTAATGGCCAAACCCCAAACGAATTGCGATTTTACTGACTTTTACAGACCTTGTGCAACACCCTCCTGTATTCATGGCTTGCTGGAGATCAGTCACACATTGGCGGGTGGTGCAGAACTGGCAGGAGGTCTGGACCTTGCTGGAGGTGGGGATTTGGCCCTGACGGTAGACAGACGCCTGGCCCTGACACCCCGCGTGAGGCCCCTGAGGGCCCGCTGGACTGCGCTACACGCCTGTGTTATTCCACAGCTGGGGCCTGAATCGGCAGCATGGCAGATCATTTGTTAAACACACCCCCACCCCCTACATCCCTCATTTTCAGGTACATGCCATTGGCTAATTTCTGATTCTCAGAGACTGGGAGCCCTCGGTATCCACACACTTTTATGAAAGCTCTGAGACTCCAGGTAGTGATTCCCAGCTCACACTGAGACTCTCCACTCACATGCTGAGATGAGATTCCCTGCTCACACACTGAGACTCTCAGATCACACACTGAAACTTGTAGGTTACACGCTGAGACTCGCTGGTCACAAAGCTGAGATTTGCTGTTCATACTGAGACCCTCGGCTCACACACTGAGACTCTCGGCTCACACACTGAGACCCTCGGCTCACACACTGAGACTCTCGGCTCACACACTGAGACTCTCGTCTCACACACTGAGACCCTCGGCTCACACACTGAGACTCTCGGCTCACACACTGAGACCCTCGGCTCACACACTGAGACTCTCGGCTCACACACTGAGACCCTCGGCTCACACACTGAGACTCTCGGCTCACACACTGAGACCCTCGGCTCACACACTGAGACTCTCGGCTCACACACTGAGACCCTCGGCTCACACACTGAGACTCTCGGCTCACACACTGAGACCCTCGGCTCACACACTGAGACTCTCGGCTCACACACTGAGACTCTCGGCTCACACACTGAGACCCTCGGCTCACACACTGAGACTCTCGGCTCACACACTGAGACCCTCGGCTCACACACTGAGACCCTCGGCTCACACACTGAGACTCTCGGCTCACACACTGAGACTCTCGGCTCACACACTGAGACCCTCGGCTCACACACTGAGACTCTCGGCTCACACACTGAGACTCTCGGCTCACACACTGAGACTCTCGGCTCACACACTGAGACCCTCGGCTCACACACTGAGACTCTCGGCTCACACACTGAGACTCTCGGCTCACACACTGAGACCCTCGGCTCACACACTGAGACTCTCGGCTCACACACTGAGAGTTGGTGATGTCCTACACCCCCAGCTCAGGATTCCTCCATATGGGTTGGAATTCCGCTCCCTCCCCCAGCCCACAACTCACAGCTGTTTCTGCTTGTGTAAAGATTCAGAACTGACCTTAATCAAAAGGAGAAGAGCTCAAGATTGGTCTACTAAGGAGAGACTGATGATCTTAACATGATTCTGAAGTCTAACAAGTCCATTTCAGAAGAAAGGTGTAATTTCATTACTTCACTGCCCTTAATGGAATGTGAGCGGCATGGATTGCAGTTTAATGTGATTTTTTTCGAGTCAAGGTTCCCCCAAGGTTATAATGCCCGAGTCCTACTGGGTTCTGAACCTGCAGCCTTCTGATTGCAGCTCTTGCAGATATCTTGTTCCATCGTAGACCACGCACACGCACACACACACACACACGCACACACACACACAGATGCTCCTCGACTTGCGAACTTTGTATTCACTGGGCTCCCATTTCCTGTCCGCAACATCAATAATTTTTTTCTGCGCGACTTCTGCCTGCTACCCCCCCCGCGCAGCAGCGTAGCGTGCATACTCCCTGCATCCTAGCTCTATGTACTTACCCTATACCCTTAAATGATGTTGAATAATGACTTACGAACATTTCAAATTACGAACGGCCGTTCGAAACGTATCTCATTCGTATAAGTATAAGATATATATGTCAGGTAAGCATATCTTTATGCTCCTTCATTTCTATGGGAAAAATGCTAATGCTAACTATGCCAACCTTAACCCAAGAGTTCTTGCATTTTAGTTTTTTCATTGCAGTCACAGATTTTTATTAAATTGAGTTTCCCTTAAGCCAAAAAAGCAGGTATTTGTCACGTTCTGGGGACATTATGTCCCCATAAGGCAAGGTATACCCGCACACACACACACACACACACACACACACATACGCACACACACACACACACACACACACACACACACACGCACACATACGCACACACACACACACACACACACACACACATACGCACACACACACACACACACACACACACACACACGCACACTCTCCTGCCTCACCCTTTACCCTATGGCCTCACACAACACAAACAATGAAGAAACAGTAGTGGTGAGAAAGCCAGGACCCACAGGAGAGACACGTAACAGAAGAGAAACCCGCCTCTGAAAGAAACCCCCCCCCCAAGGCACACGTAAAGTGGTGTCAGGAGAAAGTGGGGGCCTGTTTTCTTTTCGTGTCCCTTTCTGTGAGCCCCCCCTCCCTCCCCCCCCCCACTATAAATCAAGGCATCAGGCTGAAGACAGTTTCATGACATCACGCACGGTCAATTTGCAGTGCTGGCCTGGCTTTTGATTAGGGCAGTAAATCTCCCCTCTACCCCCATCAGCCATCGGTGGGGGGGGCAGACAGTGCTCACCATGCGTTGCTGCCTTGCAGGGAGGCGACTGGTCCTGACAGAGCCCAGATGGAACCGTGATTTCCTGCGAATGTTATTTGGTTAACGTTTACCATCAGGTAATATCCAGGATTCGGAAACCCCCTGCGCCCCCCACCCCTCACCCCCAATCTTGGACCTCACTTATATCCCAGGAGACCTTGGGAAAAGCCTCCAGAAGGGGCTACAGCTTTGTAAAGCATCACATCTTTTGAGTCCTGGAGCAGCTCTGCTGTTGGACCTCTGAAGTGAGTCCAGCTGTATTAGAAAATATAAATATAAATATGAAACGATAACTGAGTAATGAGGCCCAGCTTGTGCTGCACACGCCAGGAGTGTGGCTGAGTGAGATTATAGCGTGTGAGATTACCACGGGTGAGATTACAGCGTGTGAGATTACCGCGTGTGAGATTACCGCGGGTGAGATTACAGTGTGTGAGATTACAGCGGGTGAGATTACAGCGTGTGAGATTATCGCGTGTGAGATTACAGCGTGTGAGATTACCGCGTGTGAGATTACCGTGGGTGAGATTACCGCGTGTGAGATTACCGCGTGTGAGATTACAGCGTGTGAGATTACCGCGTGTGAGATTACAGCGTGTGAGATTACCGCGTGTGAGATTACCGTGGGTGAGATTACCGCGTGTGAGATTACCGCGTGTGAGATTACAGCGTGTGAGATTACAGCGTGTGAGATTACCGCGTGTTAGATTACAGCGTGTGAGATTACAGCGTGTGAGATTACCGCGTGTGAGATTACAGCGTGTGAGATTACCGCGGGTGACATTACAGCGTGTGAGATTACAGCATGTGAGATTACAGCGTGTGAGATTACAGCGTCAAGATCTGTTAAGGTGCATCAGTTCGGTTTACAAGAGGACAGCTAGTGTTCACAGCACTGTCTGCCTCCAGCAGGTCGACAGACAGCCAGACACATTATACCTGCTACGAAATGATCAGAAACCCTGTGACAGTATTTATTTTATTTACATGGTGATTTGCGATCTCTAAGTGGTCGTGTGTTTCTGGAGGAGCTTACAAAGTTTTTGGGAATCAAAATCCATGTATCACTTCTACAACAACACTTCTACAGCTTGAACCCCCACCGCAAAGGAAAAACCCCCACCACCGTCAGTGGCAATTTGCCCCCAGCTGTCCGAGTACGGAGCTGGCTAATGATATTGCACAAATTGTTATATAAAGGGCTCTTTCCCCAAAACATAGAGAATAAATATTTCTGTGTGGTTTTCTGTAGAGCTGCACGATTCTATACCCTCTGATCCGACCAACGGGGGTAATTTGAGGGGGGCGGGTGGGGGTCATGTATCCCGATAATCCAAGCGACTGGTTAACTAAACAAGCACTGACACTCATTTCAGTCATCATTACACTTTCCCCCCCGACACTGAAAATGCCTCTGAGGACGCAAACCAGTTCCATACCCCCCCCGCAGGACACCGTACTTCTGGATATCGGAACGGCGGGTGGATTAAAATTCCGCCTGAGCTCTGGGGGCCGAATCCCTCGTCTCCTGTGTCAGAAAATGATCCAAAATAGGCCCTTATTCCGTGCCGTTACTGGTTAAACACAAACAGTACCCGCGGCAGGTGGCCGCTGGAGCCTCCCGCTCCCGAACCCATTTGGATGCAGTTAAGTGTAATACGGGATGTCACAGCTGAAGCCAGCTTCTAACAGATCTGCAACTTAATGTTTGTTTTGCAGATTAATTGTGGCATTTGGGGGGGTTTTTTTGCTGCATATTTGTGAAAAAATGAAATCGATAATAGAAATTTGATGTAACCTAGATGTTTGCTCAAGCAGTTAAGTCAGCTCTCCTCATACCCCAAGCCACTGGAAGGGGGTCTTTTTCACACTGTGAGTTTATGGTTCCCACTACTGCCAGCGTAAGGCGGACGGAACAGTTCCAAACACCGGATGATAGAGGATCGAGGAGCATCGAAAGGGTGCCCAGCCTACAGAGTGAGATACATTACATGTGCTTTTAGTTTGATTGGGGGGGTTTAAAATAATCCTGATCGAGTTCAGCCACCAGTGAGTCCCAGAGCATCCAGAATGTTCTCACTCCATCCTTCCTCCATCTTTCTCTCTTTCTTTTGCTTTCTTCTCCCCCCCCACCCCCTGAGCCTTTTGAAGCTTTTCTCTCTCCTGTTTGTCTTTCACTCCGCATTCTCTCATCCGGCCTCCTTCCTCCCCCCCCCCCCCCCCCATCTTTTTCTTTAGAAGAGGGGGTGAAGGGGATCAGAGCCTCACACCTGCTCAGTGTCCCTCCGGGCCCCCGGATTCCGGTGAGACGCTGAGGAAGCCACAGAGTCCCCCCCCCCCCCGCCCACACGCATACGTACCCTCACACACACGTGCTTTTTGGCTCCAAGGCACACGTATCTCGGCAGCTGCAGGTCCGGGGGTCTCACACGGAAGAGGGGACAGAGAGCTGGAGGGACCGGGAGAGAGCGAGTGAGACCGAGGCTGAGGGCGGCCTCACACCTGCTCTCCTTTAAGCCTGCAGATGCCATCGCCATTCTTAACCATCTTCAGTAAAATATGGTTTATTTGCATACCAAACGCGGCCTCCCGACGGCACTCTGCATGCATATCGCGGCTCTGCAAGCTGTCCCATTTCACCCAAGGCGCTTGGCTGGCCTTCTGTGATGTTTAAACTAAGTTCCGACGTCTTTAATGTCCAGCGGGTGGAATCTCCATAAAAGGTTGATTGGGAAGGAGCGGATCTTTGATTAATGTCACCAGGAAGTGAGGGGAGCCCAGAGGATGAGATACACAGGGAATGAGACAAAAGTCTAGATGAAAAGATGTGTTTCAATAGCCAGAAAGTCAATGGATATTCATATGGCTTTTCTCCCATAACAGGACAGCCAGTGGAGCTGAGATTGAGAGATGATTGGCCCAGGCCAGTAAGTAGAGCACAGATTAAAGATTAAGCAACCAATAGGACATGCACAGAAGGATGGGTTGCAGGAGAAGGAAGCTCATTTGCATAGTAGTGAAAGAGTTAACCTACTGGGGGGGGGGGCATTGAGGTGGACAGACAGCAAAGCTGAGCACCCCCCGGCCAATGTGTGTCTTTTGAATCAAATTGTGATGTAGTGTAAAAGCGATAGACTGATGGACAGTGAAGAAATGTTATCTCTGTGGCAGCAAAAAATAATATCGCATATAACTATATAACACGTGTTGCATTTTTCAGCATATTGTTTTTTTTTAAATGTCCTTTTTATATGACTTGCTCTGTAGCTGTAAAGTGAAATATTTCATTAAAAAAGTCTGTTAATTAAAAAATGTATTGGAACTCTTTAAGAGGAATTTTGAGTTATAAGTTGTACGCATGGTTCATCTTATCCTCCCCCATGCCGCATCAATAACTGCTGTTTCCTTACTTTATTATTATTACTTAACTAACTCTTTCACTGACATAACTTTGCCTTCATCCAGTTTGAGCAATTCACCCAGTGAATGTACTACACTTCCTCACCTACGTGAGTACCTAGTTTTAGTTTTGCTATTATAATTTTGTCCCCCTACGAAATAGATTCTGCGCTTATTAATCCAGGATATAAGGCCCCAATGTACATATTTTTTTTCTCTCATTTTTAATACATGCTTCCCAGACCTCGATGCACTGCTCCTGTTCCATCTCCGGAAGTATCACCTCCCAAAGCATGGATGCAGTAGCTCAGGTAACAGCTGACCTGCCATTAAAAACGTCTCCCGCAACCCCCCCCTATTCGGACCTCGTGGACCAAAAACGCGCTTCGTCTCGCCAGAATCCAGGCGATCGTGTTCATAGAGCCGCGAAGGCAGGAAATAAAAAGTAAAAAACAAGAACGAACTCGATGAAAAACCCCTTTCAGCGTCAGGCTGCACTCCGCTCTGCTTTACAGGAAGGTGGCGTTTCCGTGGTGATCCTGTATCCCAAAAGAATACAGACACGACATAACCACCATTACCTTTTCAGTTGTGAGGGGGCCAGGTCATCTCCCAAAAATATTACAATGCTGTATCATATTGACAAAAAGATGTTTATTTTCACTCGCGATAATTAAGGCCTGTTTGGCATCATAAGGGTGCAGAAGGGAATCAGACATCATGTGTCAGAAAACTGGGCAAAAGACACATTTCTGAATGACGTTGGTAAATCCCTCATGAGCGTGATACCGAATTAAAGTGTAACGCAAGTTGGTGGCCGGTTTAATTACACAACATTAACTCGGATAAATAACAGCGAACGGACAAACATTCTATGCGTCACCTCCAAAGTACACATTCTCAGTTCAGAGTGGCTCCTTATCGACCCACCGAAAGTAAATAAACAGCTGCTGATGGACAAGTTAAAATGTTTAATTTAGCTCAGCTCTCATAAACAGATTCCGTCTTCGTGCCTGACGAGGGCTTACGCCTCCAGCTACTGTACATTTCGTTCTCTCTTCGGACAAAATCCCAGCCTGTTTTTTGAGGCCGTTTCACGAGTTTTGTCACGTTCCGTTTGGCCTTTTCTGGGATCCCGGGAAGTCTACTTAGGACTCCCATCCTCACTAAGGTCCACAGCATCTCCCTGAAGGAATCACCCACATTCAGAGTGTAGTTTTGTTGGGAATTAAAGTCTTTCAGGACATGCGATGAAGATCACTGAGGAATGCAGAACATTACTGGAACCACCAATCTTGTCGCTGGGGCAGGGTTAGGGTTAGGGGCACTTGCCACATGCCAGTGCTGATCCCAGGGACCACTCCCCATTTCCAAATCTTAAAGTGTATTAAAACTCTGCCATAAGCTTCATGTCATGCATTTTCATGCATATGAATCTAGGATGTTCATGCATATTCATGCTATTCATGCTGTGGGGGGTTTTATTTTGTCTGGGATAACATAAGCAATTTAGGAAAGATAAACATATCCTTTTTATAGACTTATCCCTATCTGTCTAAATCTACAGAATGTGAGCGACAGATCTCACACCATCTCAACTAAATGAACAGGAAAGCGTCCAAGACACATGGAATGTTTTAGTCTGTCACACAGTATCTGCTTGGTTAATGTGGATTTTGACAGATATCACCACAGATATCAGCCCTAGCCCCCCCCCAACACACGCACTTCCCACCCTTCTGTGGCCCCCTAGGACCTTGTGGCCTGGGGCAGATCAGCGTAACATAAAGCTGGAAATTGTGACCACGTGCCTGAGCTGGAGCGTAGACTAAATCTCCACTCCGAGAGTCTGTGCACATCTCTACATCTCTACATGTCTGCCCCGGAGGCATGGTCTGCGGTCCATCTCCTGCTCCCTCATTCCCTCCGGCCCGGTCTCTAAACAAAGGGGTCTCCAGCAGGTGGAATGAATCAACACCTGTGTCACCCACCTGCGTGGGACAGCCCCATCGACATCTTGCAGCGTTATGATAGTCTGCAGAATCCTTCGTTAGAAGCTCTCTATCCCTCGATCTCCATCCAAATGGCCCCAAGAAGGAATCAATGTTTGAGATCCTGTTTCAGCTGCCTTATGTTTACATGTGAGGCGTAATGCTTCACTTATGTAGTGTCTTATCTAAGCAGAAGTTCACGAAGTCATACTGTGTGAGTCAGACACAAAATCATGGTCTGGATTTGTAGCTTCTGGACATGAAATGCACAACACTGGATATGGGACACGGGTGAGTGTCTGTCCATTAACGAACCTGGAAATTAACTTGAAGTTGAAGCGAGTGCCTTATTAATTTAGAGAGACAAGGAGGGATGTAACGTGAGAGTGTTTAGCTCGTAGTGGGGGGTTGGCAACACATCGAAACAGCCGCCCGCATGGGGTGGGGGTCCTGTAGCGCCCCACGTGGGCGTCCCAGAACTCAGCACGTGTTTCTGGTTGACTTCCACAGCTCCTTCCGTCAGCCTCGCCTGCAGCAAATGCCCTCCGTACCCCCCCCCCCCACCCCCCCGTTCATATGGCTCTCATCTCCACCCTGTCATTCCCGACGCCCGAGGTCCCGGCACTGTGGTTTTCTAATGGAAACAGAGCCGTGTGACACGCATGGATTGCCGTCCTTCAGAATTGGTTCCAGAACGATCTGCCACCCCATGGCAATAAGTGCAGTGTGACATGCTCCCTGTGTATGTATCGGGGGGGGGGGGGACATTTTAAAGAACTGCAAGCGAAATCATAAATGTTTCTGGAGGGGGAGGCTTTGATCGGGTGAACATGGAGGAACCTCTGGAGAACCTAACCATCTGCTACATGGCAGAGGGTGACAGCAGTCCTGTGGGAGTCACAGTCCTGTGGGAGTCACAGCAGTGTGATGCTCGGCGCCCAGGCGGAAGTGTGGCATCTGCTCGGCACGTGTCCACCAGGGCGGCGCAGTGAGCAGCACAGCCACGGGGTGCCTTTGGGGGAGCACTGGACTGGGGGCTTGGGGCTCAGAGACACATGGACGCTGTGAAACTAGCCTCTCTGTCATCACCCCCCGTGTCTTTAACATTATTGATATGTACAGTAGCCATGACTCACAAGCACCTGTTCTTTGTAGCCCCCCCACCGGAAAGGCTGCTAGACAGGCCTCATCAGAAACATATGATCCTCTGAAACTGGGATGAAGACATGTGCTGCCCCCCCCCCACACACAGAAAGACACCCTCGCCTGATGATAGACCAAGGAACTATGATTAATTTTGCTCAGAGCAGCAGAGCAATGTGTCTCCATGTTCTTGAAGTGTCCTCCAGACTGAATGTGTCATCTTGCAGCTCGCACGGACCTAAGACAAGCTTCCCCCCTCCTGGTCTGTGTCTCCGTGTTACGGGAGGACTGACCTTTGCTAAAGGGGCCCCCCTCTCAGCGAGCTGTGTCTCTGTGTTACGGGAGGACTGACCTTTGCTAAAGGGGCCCCTCTCTCAGCGAGCTGTGTCCCTGTGTTACGGGAGGACTGACCTTTGCTAAAGGGGCCCCCCTCTCAGCGAGCTGTGTCTCTGTGTTACGGGAGGACTGACCTTTGCTAAAGGGGCCCCCCTCTCAGCGAGCTGTGTCTCTGTGTTACGGGAGGACTGACCTTTGCTAAAGGGGCCCCCCTCTCAGCGAGCTCTGTGTCTCCGTGTTACAGGAGGACTGACCTTTGCTAAAGGGGCCCCCCTCTCAGCGAGCTGTGTCTCTGTGTTACGGGAGGACTGACCTTTGCTAAAGGGGCCCCTCTCTCAGCGAGCTGTGTCTCTGTGTTACGGGAGGACTCTGACCAGCAAGGAGAGTCAGAATGAATTACTGCTGCACCAGAGTGTCACCGGAGTCAAGTACATAGACCAGCACCTATGCGCACGCTGGAAGGTCAGGGGTAGTATATGTGAGGGTGGTCCTGAGGATGGGGCTGAGCAATCTCTTCCGTACAGCCTGTCATGCTTTTAGCTGTTGGCAACATGGGCCTCTTCAGTTTCACCTGTTTAAGGACTAAAGGGATGGTTTTAATCTCAGCAAAACCATGAAAATCCATTTGGGCTAATTAAGTTTGATCGTATTCTATTTGGGTTCAGTTTTTCTCCACTTTTAATAAATGCGCTCTTTTCCCGGACCCCTGATAACATGTTTTGTAAGTTGCTGGAGTAAGCAGTATAGATAAGAGAGATTCAATTTATCATTCTGAAATTCCTGAAGTAATAACAGATTTCTGACACAATAACATAGAAAAGGGACATTAAATTTGAAGCCGCTGAGTCACAAATATAGCTGAACATGCGAGTCATTTTAATTTGAATGGCAATTATCGGTATGTGACAGCTGTACGGGAGGCTGGAGAATCGGCACAGCTAGTAGGGCGCGAAGAAGCCGATTATTCAGTGCCTGAACTGCAGCGGCACTCACAAGATATGCTAAAAGCAACATTAGTCATTAGTTTCGTGTAGAGTATGGAATAGTCTTCCGGTCAGTGTAATGCAAGCCAAAACCCTGGGTTCCTTTAAATCAGAGCTAGATAAGATTTTAACAACTTCAAGCTATTAGCTATTTTTGGGAATTCTACCCAAACTAGCTTGATGGACCGAATGGTCTCCTCTCGTTCGTATATTAGGAATAGATGCTAAACGACACAAAAACACAACCTCAGAGATTACGACACAACAGAATTAGCACATCTGAGATCTCATCTCAAGAAAAGAACACTGTGAGTGGCATTAAAGGCAAGGCTGCCAGTCCGATATCGCTTATGTTCATGAAGACGGTGGAATAAGGTAACGTCAGAAGGAGGTAATTGGGATGCCAGCAGCTGGAGAAATGTCTGTCTGATGCAGCTACTGGTCACATCATCAGTGTCAGATTTTCAGTGTCAGACATTTTCGACAGGGGCTGCCGTTCGGCCCTCGAGTCAGACACTTGACCTGAAGTCGGCAATGCATGGCATCCAAGTGCAGTGAAGCGCAGTGGTGTAGAATGGCGGAGGGAGCGTCTTCAAGTGTTTCTTGAGTGGAATGTAAACAAATCGGGTCGCTGATTCGGAGAGCTGCTCTCGAACTCCGGTGACGGAGAAGCACGTTTGTAATCGACAGACAACGGCAGCTTTTTGAGCCTCGTCATTCGAGGTTTCAGCCAACAGATTTCCACGCAGGACCTTGTGACATAAGTAATCCAAGCAAACATCTCCGGTTTGCCAACTGGACCCTGTGTTCTCTGCCGTTCTCAGTTCTCAGTCTGTGGGCTCCTTGTTTATATGCAGTGTGAATTTGTAATTCTGATTGGAGTCCTGGGGCTCCGTCTTCCTCTGACAGACCATGTGGTTTATACTTTTATGTGACACTGAATTATCCTTTTAGGCCAGCGCTTCCCAGCCCGGTTCTCAGGGGCCTCCAATCTGCTCCACGTTTTTACTGGGACCTGGGACCATCTGATTTGCTGTCTCTAAGTCCCTAATGTCTGGACTGGGAAACACTGATATAGGTTGATTTTGTGTGAGTGTGTGTACTCTGCCATGGATCGACAGCCCATCCAGGGCATCCCTGCCTCCTGCCCTGTGCTCCCTGTGATGGGCTGCAGGCTCTCCTCAGCCCTGTGCTGGAGGAGAGCTACGGAAGATGGATGGATTATGTCGTTTGGATTTGGCCCTAGTTTTGTAAGCTTCTGCAGAGTCCTCCTTCCTTGGGATTTTTTTTTAATCTGCTTGTTATTATTGCTGGGCTGTGATGTGATGTAACTGTGAAAGGCACCAGCATCAATCACACTGCAGTCACAGAAGGGGATACAGCCGGATACAGCCGCCCGGTCCGGGCTGGTGACCATAATGACGGAACTTGATTCCAGGGAGGCCTCGCGCGAGGGGAAGTCGGTGCTGGGCCGATCCAGATCACGATGCACCCATAAACTCTATGGGCTCAACAAAAGGCATAATTGATCATCCGGCCCGGGGGACTCTCTGCTCATGTGGACTCACCCCCCCTTGCCTTCCTGGGAGGGGTAGCAGCCTGATGGATGAGTAATAAAAACACGATGCAACACCTAACTGAGTTTCTGGCTAGTAATCAGGCTATTTATAGCATGTCTCTGGGGTGGGGGCGGGGGGGGGGGGGATGGGGGTACAAAACTGACAGCAGTCCCACCCAGGATTCTGGCCTGACTGTGCATTAACAAACGTCAGGAGTTCTGTGATGGGTGAGTGACGTACATGCTAACATGCACACGCATATCTGAAAACACAGCTGTGAGACGTGGCTAGTGAGACCAGCCCCCCCAAGCTGAAAAGCACGGTATCCGCCCTTTGGGGTTTCGGCATATCCCTACCTGTAGAGCTCCATCAGGACTGGACCCCCAGGTGTGTGGTTGGTTGCAGGTTTGATTCTCAGGCCAACCCCTTCACCCCCAATTGCTTCAGAGAGGAAAACAGCAGCTAAATAAGTGAGGCGTTACACTCAGATGTTACTACATCTGAAGTAAAGATCCAATCCCATCTGCTGACTAGTCCTTCAACTTCCTGTGTCTCTAATCGTCGGCCATACTTTTTCTCCGAGGCCGCCTATGTCTCTCACACAGTGAAGCAGATCTCGCAGCACAGGGACCCTCTGCCTCGGGTTCAAGCTACTTGTCTTCTGGATTTTTCTGGGGTATTTCACCTGACAGCCATTTTCTGCTGCAGCTAGAGGGAGGAGCCACTAAAGAGGGCCCCTGCAGAGGCATGCAGCAGGACACAGGGGCCCGACACAGGGGCCCGACACAGGGAAACACCAGATCCTCAATCACCATATTCATTCTACACAATGTGATTATGGTAGTTTGATGAATTTGGAGAAACGTAGTTAAACAAAACGTTCCGCTGGGTGTCCGTAATGCCTGCATGCCATTGGGGGATCCGTCTCCAGTCCAGGATGAGGGAAAAAAAGCCTGCCTGTTGGACCTAGGCTGGGGGGGTTGGTGGGGTGGGGGGCACCGAAATGGTTATTCTTAAACCTCAGCAGGATGGAGAGGAAAGGGCGAAAGTGGGCCCCCATCCGCGGCTGCCTGGAGCCAGCCGCCACACCGGAGACGCCGGGAGACTGATAGGCACTCACGCCACGTAAAACAACATTAAAACGATAGCTACGTTATGTTTTTTTTTCACAGCTAGCTCTGAAAACAGCTTCTATTTGAAACCTACGAATGACTCACAGAAAAATGACACGCTGCTTACATTCTGCGTGTTCACTTTCCACGTCGGAACAGGCTACGCGTGTGCGAATGGAATAATCTTCCTGTGATTGCTGTGGCACGCGCACGACCCGCACACGCTCGTGCCATGCATGTGGCCGCACGCGGCACCGCAAATGCTGGACTCCTCGTGCGAAAACAGAAGCGTTAACGGACACTCGCCTTGAGCCTGTGCGTCTCTATGGAACAAAGCCCTGTCTCACACGATTATAGTCCATTGGGTGAAAATCGCAGTTTTAAGCATAGAAAACAAGGCAATTTGCAGGTGATTAATGCAGATGAGAAGTTTTACTAAGACGGACATAAACCTACTTCTTCAATGGTCTGTGGGTGTTTCTCAATACCAGGAATGCAAAGATCGTGCTTGTGATCTTGGCAAAAGTGGTCTTTCTAACTTGCCTCCCAAGAATGAACTTGGGACGCAGTGAATCACGGGTCTCATTTTGGTGAGGATGCAACCAAAGTATCTTAGATATTTGGGGAGGGGGGAGAACAACATCCGGGGATTTTAATCATACTCTATACTTCTGTTCTTAGTATTGGAACTGATCTTCGGCAATGGGCACATGAGAGCACGAGCACAGTGAAGTACACATATTGAGATACACCCCGTGAATCTGTCTGTGAATTGATCTGACAGCCAGTCTGTCAATCTGTGACTCTGTGAGATTATATGCAAAAGCGTCTAAGAGTCTGTCTTGAATTGGCCTGAGAATCAGTCTGTAAATATGTGACTGTTGGACTGAGTCAGCGACTCGATATGTGAATCTGCCGATTGATACAGTAAAGGGGATTTACTGAAAGTCTGACAATGGTGGCTTGGGTGGGGGGTGTCAGCACCTGTGGTGACTGCTTTGTTCTTTCATGTAAAACCTGTGCATTTTTTAAACATTTTTAAACATGAGGAATATTCCGCATTTTCCCACTCATTGCCTGCGATGTGGGGGAGGGCATTTTGTAACCCTGTCACTTTTAAAGGGATGATAGGACCCCTGCTGTTTGAAGGACCCCCCCCAAGGCCCTGTTCGGGGCTCGTCACGCTCACAGCTGGGGTCTTCATCAGGAGATGGTCTTTGATGTCCCAGACTGGAAATTCTCACCGGCCAGACCCATTAGCTGCGTGATACTAGTGCTCAATTATCTCACAGTCATTTAAACAGCACAGTCCTGCAGCCACTCTCGGTGTCCCTAGGGGGCGCTCACACAGCAGTTGATACCCTGGCGGTTTGTGTTGTAGAATCTGTAGAGCATTACTTTTCAATGTTCCTTTCACGTTCCTGGTCGCCAGGTCGACAGGCTCCTCCTGTACATTACCTGTTATTTATAATTACGCCTAATAGTTATTGATTATCATTGTGAGGGTCTCAGGTCATGCTGTATATTCCAGGTTTGTTCCCTGTGGTATCTGGGTCAGGCTCTAGCTGGATGGATCACTGGAAATATGCCCCTATTCAAAAGCAAAAGACTAAGTTTCCATTTAGGAAATTTAAGAAGTAAATAAATAAAAATGAAGACCAAAGTAAGGGTGACACATTACGTGAGGATTTTTAGGGAAAAGTGAGTAAGAGGGCCGGGCCAAGAGTGAATATCCTACAAGGGGCGGGGCCACAGTCAGTGTCACGGTGAGTGTTCTACAAGGGGTGGGGCCACAGTCAGTGTCACAGTGAGTGTTCTACAAGGGGCGGGGCCACAGTCAGTGTCACGGTGAGTGTTCTACAAGGGGCGAGGCCACAGTCAGTGTCACGGTGAGTGTTCTACAAGGGGCGGAGCCACAGTCAGTGTCACGGTGAGTGTTCTACAAGGGGCGGGGCCACAGTCAGTGTCACGGTGAGTGTTCTACAAGGGGCGGAGCCACAGTCAGTGTCACGGTGAGTGTTCTACAAGGGGCGGGGCCACAGTCAGTGTCACGGTGAGTGTGCTTAAAGGGGCGGGGCCACAGTCAGTGTCACGGTGAGTGTTCTACAAGGGGCGAGGCCACAGTCAGTGTCACGGTGAGTGTTCTACAAGGGGCGGAGCCACAGTCAGTGTCACGGTGAGTGTTCTACAAGGGGCGGGGCCACAGTCAGTATCACGGTGAGTGTTCTACAAGGGGCGGAGCCACAGTCAGTGTCACGGTGAGTGTTCTACAAGGGGCGGGG
The DNA here is from genome assembly GCF_023856365.1 of Brienomyrus brachyistius. NCBI lineage: Eukaryota > Metazoa > Chordata > Actinopteri > Osteoglossiformes > Mormyridae > Brienomyrus > Brienomyrus brachyistius. Next base: position 4,370,017 of record NC_064537.1, read on the forward strand.
CCACAGTCAGTGTCACGGTGAGTGTGCTTAAAGGGGCGGGGCCACAGTCAGTGTCACGGTGAGTGTGCTACAAGGGGCGGGGCCCACAGTCAGTGTCACGGTGAGTGTCCTACAAGGGGCGGGGCCACAGTCAGTGTCACGGTGAGTGTTCTACAAGGGGCGGGGCCCACAGTCAGTATCACGGTGAGTGTTCTACAAGGGGCGGGGCCACAGTCAGTGTCACGGTGAGTGATCTGCAGGGGAGGGGCTCTCAGTGAACATAGCCAGACTCCTAGGGTCCAAGCGAGGGGCCGACCCCTGCCCTGATGGCATCGCGCGGCCCAGCAGATTGGGCTTATTGGGCCCTGTCGCACATGGTGGTCCAATGAGTCTTCTCAAGGGGCCGCAGAGGAAAGTAGAGGCCCCAGCGCTTAAACGGCCGTGTGGTACCTTAAGCCCCCCCACCCCACACATGGAGCACTTTTCTGGCCAGCGATGCCAGCTTTGCTAAAGCTCAGCCCTGGTCTTCGTCATCAGGGCAGAAGATCCATTGGCTGAGCTCTTCGGCTCAGACCGAGGGAGTCGGTTTCCACTAAACGCTGCCACATGTTCACACGATCACTGGCTCCCTCGCGTTTTCTGCCCGGACAAGGGGGGGAACTTTTAACACGGAAAGGAAATTTCTATTTGTCTGTTTCTTCCCGCATATTTGCCTCGTTAAGTGATTAATGAGCCCCTCTGGCTTTTGTCTTGCGGTCGTGCAGTTAAAGCGCTGACAGGCGGGATATGCCTTGCCTGTGTGCGTGTGTGTGTGTGTTTGCGCGTGTATGTGTGTAAAAATGGGTGGCACAGGCTACCTATTGTGAAGTCGAAGCGGCGGTTAATTAAGATTCTATTTGGAACATCTCTGCCTTTTCCTTCTGGGGTTGGAACTCATGGCAACATTCCGGTCCATTCCATCCCTTTCGGTGGGGCCAGGACATTAGCATAACAACGACAGCCCGGAGCGGGGTCGGCCGCGTGTGACCGGCGTTGGGCCCGGGGCCCGGGACCCTCAGATGGTAATCTCGGCAGCTGGGTCGCTCAGAGCGGAGCGGAAGGGGTGGGTGAGACGAGCGGTGGGGTCATTGTCCGGTAGACCAGCGGGGGCTGGGTGCGGGGGGGGAGGGGGGTTATCGAAAATGCAGCTGGCATTCTGTTTGACCGCGGACCTCAAATATAAATCTGTGACCGGCAGCGACGCGGCACGCCTGCGACATCCTGCAAGAAGCCCCGCCCCCCACACCTGGTTGGCCGAATGGCTGAATGACGGGCATTGTTTCCTGTGCTGGCGTCCACGTGCGTGGGTGATGCGGTCGCCACGGGAGACGTCAAAAGTGCTGTGAATCAAATGACACAGCGCCGACGCCGGGCACCGGCAAACCTCCTGACTATAAACTGAGACGTTCTCCAGGGAGAACAATGAAACAATTAAAATGCTGCTTACTTAATTAATCAAGCAATTAAAAATTTTATTTGACAGGGGAAGGAGCGTGTAAAATTCAGTTTAGTCTGCGTCGAGGAAACGAGCATTAAGCCACATGTGGGAGAACAATTTATCATCCTCTGATTATAGGCATGTAGGCATCGTTAGAATATCATTAACGTGGCAAATTACTCGGCCAATCGGTTCTGACTTTTATATACTCAGAAATAACTTATTTTGTCACAAACGTGGCACCTTCTGCTCATTAAAGGATAGTGCAAACTGAGGGAATTGTGTGGATGCTTTTACAGTCAGAGAGAAGACGCATGGAGTTAGACATTAGTGTCCATTAAACAGCAACCTCGGGAATAATGATGTAAAAATGAAAAAAGTATGGAAAGGAAGAATGGGAAGGATTGTTGGACGGCATTTCAGTGGAACGGCACACAGCAGGTGTGAGGAATTATTTTCACTCCAATTTAAAGGCAATAATAAAACGTAATAAGAGGTAATGCCTTTTAGGGAGATTATATGCTCTTTCACCCCCGAAATACCGCACAGCTCATGGCTAGCATGTGTGGTTCTCTGATTTCGCTGTCGTTTAAAATCAGCTTGTTTCACTCCCAATCCTTAAATAGCGAATGTTTTCACAGAGTAGGATGTGTTTAGGGTGTTTTTTTATTCAGAGACGCGGTCGTGGAAACCGCTTGGACTCCAGGCGTCTGTCGATAAACTGCATCCTGAGATGTGTTTGTGGTATGAGGCCCACAGACAGGGCATGGAGGTTTAGCACTTAGGGGAGCAGTGACCCCAGTGACTCGCCTGCTGCTGGAACACTGCGTCGGTGTTACAGTGTGTCGCCCCACACTCACTGCACAGGTGACTTCTTTGTGTTTTTAAAGTCAAAAGAGATTGGAAGCAAATGGGGGTGTGTGAGGCCCACTGTGTAAGATGGTACAGCACACACACACACACAGACACACACACACACACACACACACACAGACACACATATACACACAGACACACACACACAGACACACACACACACAGACACACACACACACACACACACAGACACACACACACACACACACACAGACACACACAGACACACACACACATACATACAGATACACTGAGGCACACACAGACACACACACACACGCACACACACACAGACACACACACACACAGACACACACAGACACACACACACACGCACACACACACAGACACACACACACACAGACACACACAGACACACACACACATATACATGCAGATACACTGAGGCAGGCACAGACATACAGACACAGACACACAGACATGAACCCAGACACTCTCCCATTGCCAGCATGACTAGCCTCCTGCTGTGCTGGAATGTATCCATCCAGACCCCCCACCCCCCCATCCAGTATTGGTGTGGTTAATAATCCCATAAAGGCTGCTTTATGAGGGTCAGGTCACGTCCCAGGCCTGGCTGGTGGCCTCAGTGGGGACCAGCTGGTGACAATAGGGACCTGCCCCCCTGCCCCCCCCCAGGGCCACCACAAAGACAGAAAGAGTCACTTTGTTGGGCACAGGTGCCCGGGGGGGCAGGGGCCCATTGTGCGCCAGGGGGCCGTTATGCCCCACGCTTCCTGTCTGAGGGCCCAGACGACGCATCACATATGCAGACAGGCCCCCCGCCCCCAACTATACCTCCGCCCCCCCTCAAGCCTCCACCCCCCACACACAGCAACACCCAGTCCGTCTCAGACTTGGGACAATTACAGGAATAAGTAGATATTCTATTATGGAGGGTAGATGAGTAGATTAAGCATTGTGATGATCTGGCATCTCATCCAGGGTGTCCATTGCCATGTTTATCCTGGGACAGAGTCATCATCAAGCTGGCAGAGTCATCGTCATGCTGGCAGAGTCATTATCAAGCTGGCAGAGTCATCATCAAGCTGGCAGAGTCATCGTCACACTGGCAGGGCCATGATAAAGCTGGCAGAGTCATCATCAAGCTGGCAGAGTCATCGTCATGCTGGCAGAGTCATTATCAAGCTGGCAGAGTCATCGTCACACTGGCAGGGTCATCATAAAGCTGGCAGAGTCATTATCAAGATGACAGAGTCATCGTCATGCTGGCAGAGTCACCATCAAGTTGGCAGAGTCATCATCAAGCTAGCAGTCATCATCATGCTGGCAAAGTCACCATCAAGCTGGCAGAGTCATCGTCAAGCTGGCAGAGTCATCATAACGCTGGCAGAGTCATCATCAAGCTTGCAGAGTTATCATCACGCTGGCAGTCATCATAAAGCTGACAGAGTCATTGTCATACTGGCAAAGTCACCATCAAGCTGGCAGAGTCATCGTCAAGCTGGCAGAGGAATCATAAAGCTGGCAGAGTCATCATCACACTGGCAGAGTCATCATCAAGCTGGCAGTCATCGTCATGCTGGCAAAGTCACCATCAAGCTGACAGAGTCATCGTCAAGCTGGCAGAGGCATATTACAGCTGGCAGAGTCATCATCACACTGGCAGAGTCATCATCAAGCTGGCAGAGTCATCATCAAGCTGTAGTGCATATGCCAGTTGGAAGATGGATGGATGGATGGGTATAGAAGTGTATATGTGCATTAAGAGCTGAGCCTCTGTCCTACTGATTTGATTTCCACACTTGCGAAGAAGATCCATCCATCCATGGGATTTTACAGGAGCAGTGCAGGGTCATCGGGGGAGGGAGGAGCCATACTGCCAGCCATCGTGTCATCACGCACCGTGTGGCTTTCTGCTTCAGTAGGAAATGATTCTCAAGCCCACTGTCACAGGATGCTTAAGTAGCCCACCCCCATGCTTTGGTCCCACCCCCAGTGCCACTACTGTGTCCAATCAAAAGGTCCACTTGCTGTTTTTTGACAACACCAGCAAATCCTGGGGGAGTTTGTGCTGCATTTCAAGCCGAGGCAGAACTCTGTAGATGACAAAGACACTCGGGTATTATTCCGGCCAACTCTCAGTGTGTCAAAATTACATGTGAGCTCGTAAAGCTTTCTGAATGCCCCCCTGACCGCGTCAGCACCCTGCGACCCGGCGTTGCCAGGGAGACACTGCAATAGTGACTCACAGGCTGGTCTCTGCCTTCCTGATTGTCCTTCTCCTCCTTGTTTTTCGTTTTAACCTTCCAGACGCTGAAATTTTAACATGCCAGCAGCTGAAATTTCATCCAGAGTACTCCTGGATCCTGAAATGAAAGCCAGACCCGCCCCGACACACATACAACATGTGGACGTGGTTACGGTGTCGCGGCACGGCCTGGTGAGAATGGGGACCGTTTTGGCCATGCAACTGACTGGGTGCAGGACCGGGGCGATGACACTGGGCGCATTAGCCCTGGGAGGGTCCGTGACACGTGGGGACAAGCCTATGGGGGTGGAGCTCGCATCGGTTATCATAGGGGGCTGCTTGGTATGATTCTCTATGCATTGGGGGAGGGGGCAGTCAAAGAACGATGGTCTGACTCTGTACGAGGCCCAGAGTCTGAGGGGTATATCGGCTCAGCAGGTCACAGACACATGCCCGCCCCCCCAATGCCGTGTCTTCAGGCTAACTATTAGCTACACACCCACTTCATCCGCTCTCACTCTAGGGGGGGTGGAGACAGTGCAGTGGGGCAGACTGCACCCCAGGCCGTAATCCAGACCTAGCACGGCATTAATGGGTCTGGGGGTAAAAGAATCTGCATAGGAATGCTGTCTCCAGGGCACTTACTCCTCTGTTGGGGGGCAAAGAAGATGCCGGGACCTTCACAGGGCACTAAAAGCTTGGGATAAATTCTGCAGCTACGCCCAAATGTTCAGACGCTGAAATCTTAGCCTTTTCCCCATAATGCGGGGGGGTCCAAGCGCGGCCAGTGCAGTGGAGCTGGGGGCCCGAGTCGTGCGAGTGGCGTGTGAGGCTGGTCTGTATACACGAGGCCTTCAGGCACCATCTCGCGTCTCTATCCACATCTCCGTCAGAAGCTCTTATCCAAGTCACCCGCCTCTCGGCAGGACGGGTACTGGTGCCGCCCAAAACGGAGCACAAAGGATGGAGCGACACGGAAACAAGCCTGGCAGCAAGGAGATGGACACCCGGGATGCGGAAAACGAAATGAAAGGGTCCAAGCGCTTTGGGGGTGGAAAGCCAGTGGAAGGTGTTTGCTAAAAGCGAGTCTGGCACTGCGGTGCCGCTCGGGCCAGTGCCACTGTGGCAAATCCGGCCTCAATGGCCGCATTGACGGCGGACTCCAGCCTCACCGATGGGATTTAAATCTCCTACAGACCGCCGACCCCCCCAGGTCCTCGATGCCCTCTCCCTCCTGGGCCACATCTAGGACAGGGCTGGTCTGGCGGGCGATGAAAAGGCGGCGAGCCCACCCGGCTGCTCCGGCCCGCAGAGCCCCAGGGGTCTCCTGCTGTAGCCCCCAGCTTCGGACCACCATCCTCAGCTAGGCCTGTTTGTTTACCAAAGGCTGGGGGAGAAATGCTACCGGGAGGTGGTACGTTGCATTTTGAAACGTGCAGGAAATACCTCCCCCCCCCCCCCCCCCCCCAGGTGAAACTTTGAGGAGCTTTTATTTGTGTGCTTGATTCGTGTCGGTTAAAAATACGTCCAGGTTAACCTCGTTAGACCCAGTGGAAAAGTAAACCAAGAAATGCGGAGAGGGGGAGTGGGAGAGAAAGTGCAGCTTGGGAATTGATGATTTGTCGAGTGGGGGTGCTGAAAAAATGAGCATCCCTTCGAGGTGGTCTGCGGGCGCGGTCGGCCCGTTTGCCGTGTCTCGTGGGGAACACCATCGTGCCCCCCCCTGCGAAGCCAAGGCCACTTGCACCTATGTTTGCCTCTGCATTTAGATGCAGGGCGGATAGAAATATTTACCCCCGCCCGGGGTGTGATAATATCAGGCATAGCCTCGGACAGCTTGGAGCCTAAATGCCATGGGTGGGGGGCAGCCATCTCTGGAAGACCCGCAGGGGTGATGTGTGCATGTTTTTCACATGGGTATAGACCGGGGGAGGGGGAACCAGCTGCATGCCGGTGTGGTCTCACAGATTCACCATATTCTCTCTCCAATATGATCCTCTATTTATAACGATTTTACTTGGTTTTGCTTTATGTAATTTTGTTTGTTTGGTTTAGTTTATCCAGTTAAGTCAGTTAAAGAAGAAAATGATAAATGAATTAAACCAGAAGACAGTGTCCCCAAGAGAGACTCTCGTCTAGATGACATTGTGAACGGCGGGAGCGTTGAGAGAGGCCTCACTCCACTCGCTTCAGTACATCGTGCAGGTACATCCTGAGTAGGCCCTAAAAACTCAACCTGCATTTCCTTCTTATCTTAATGTTCAGTGTCCAGCTGTTTATGGGAAAACAACTACAGTTGAACATGAGCATTAAGTGAAACATTCAGAATGAATGGAAACAGATCCCATAAAGACGCCACGATGAGGGATATCAGCTCGGGCATTTCTTACTCTGCTAGCATCGAGCATGCTCTGTGACCTTTGACCCCCACAGGCCACGAGCTCGCAGCACAGCCGGCTGCCGCTCCAAGGGACGCTCCTGCGGAGGAATGACCTCCCGACCTGCTGGGAGCCCCTCCCACTGCCTTGGGCCGATTCATTCGATCGCTGGGCAGGGGGAAGTGTGTGGTGGGGGGGGCGAGAGGGTGCAGAAAATTCGATAAAGAGGTACCTGAGATTCATCAACCAACAGCAGCACCCCTTCCAAACTGCTGTCAGGGGGGGGCTGCTTGGTGATGGGCCCAGAGCCTGCATGTCAGGCTCCAGTTGTGACCCCCACCCTGGTGAAACATGGTGGGAGGGGATTTCTGAATGGATACCAAGGCAGCGGAGGTGGAGGGGGACGAATTGTGCATGAGGTGGGCACTCTGCCTGCACTCTCTCTCCCTCCGCTATTTCTGCTCAACAGCCACACAAATTGGTCAGCAATCCTTTACCCTTCTGTGAAGTGGTCTAATTACCCAGCAGGCACTGGGACATCCCCCCGCTCCCACTGACTGCCCCAGGCTTATGCACATGATCCATTCAGGGCATCCAGGAAATGCTCTTGATTTCTCTTCGAGACGCAGCTTTCAGAAACCTTGACACACTCATGTTTGTATTCATCTTGGTGGCGACTCTCCATTCATTTCTACGGCCGAAGCTCTAATCCCAGCAATGACAACCCTACGCAGCCCTTACCTTAACTGTTAAAATAACCAAAACCCAACTGTAACCGACTGTAACGAACCAAATACAAGACTTTTGGCATTTTTAGCGTTTTAATTGCATTGAAAGATTTTTATAACATTGAGTTTTGTGGGGACCATTGCGTTAGTCAGCGTAGTGTTTAAAACAGACAGTTAATCTATTTCCTGCACTTGTCTTTGTTGCTGTAATACATGTGTTACTTCTCATTTCTGACTTAAATTCTTAAATAAGTTTCTTGCATTTTCACATAGAATAAGCTACTGAATCTTCACTCAACAGTCTACTTTCAATACTGGACACTCCACTCAGGCTGGACATCATGCTGGCTTCAAGAGTTGCATGCAGGTCATTGATTGTCATCTCCTGGACTCTGCAGTTGGTGTGGCTCTGGGTCCAGCTCTTGACTCCATCGTCTTTTTTCTCTAAACAATCTCTCAAGTTCCTTCTTCGTCCTCCGTCTTGCTTAGTTTCTACTACATTCTCTTGATGTTACTTATTTTCTGGATTTTCTGCGGTCTGGTTCTAAACTGTGTTTTGTGCACCTCTTGGTCCCATAACTGTCTCGTTACTGGTCACTCACTGGAAATTCATCCCAGCGCTTCTCGTGCCAAAGCTGGCTCCTTGACAGCTGCATGCTTAATGCATGACCTGCCTCACTTGTACGCCATTTTGGACAAAAGCCTACTCTTAGCAATTAAAGTATAAATGTACCACACAATATGCTGACACACATGCAATTGGTGAGCTCAGCGTTTTCACCTTCGGTGGGCTGCTCGTCTCTGCTTTTCTCAATGCCAAGTGGCCAATCAGATTCTTCTCCAAAAAAACCCCGGTAATTAGTTTTATGTTTAATGTTGGACCGGTTCTCCTGAAAAACCGTCTCTCGGGAAAACCGTCAAACACATTTTCAACGTTTAAACAATTTACATAGGATTATTGAAAGTAATTGTTCTCTCTTACAGTATTTCTGAATTGCTAAAACACATTTTTTGAATGTTTCTCTCACTTTCTCAAAACCTTAAACACAAATCACCAAACTTAAGCTACACTGTCAAAACCTTTGACTTGTCTTGCTATATCAAACAATTGATTCAGAACTATGTTATCTTTACCCAAAACCAAACACTGTTTTCAGATAACACACACATCCAGCTAATGCATAAACACTACACAGCAGTCATTACACACTACACAGATAAATGCAAAACACTGCACTCTGGGCAGAGCAGGGGAAAAAATGTATTTATTATGAAGTATTTGCACAATCCTGCACACATATAAATGTAGTCACAAACAAAAAATGCAGCAGATCGATAGCAAGCAATGTCTTGGAATCATTCTGCCTCAGCATCATGCCTCTGGGCATGGTCAGGCCACAGGACCTCATCAACGTCACAGGCAATCCTGTCCCTTGCTAAACAACGGGGAAAGAATCCTTTAGCATGCCGAATCCAACCTTGAATCGCTTCCACTCCAATGTCGTCACATGCTGCATCCATTGACTGAAGAGATTTTCCTGTGCATAAGGATTTCTGTCATAGACCTTCCACCTCCATGCAGAAAAAAAATTTTCAATGGGATTAAGGAAGGGCGAGTATGGTGGGAGGCACACATTTATAAAACGTGGGTTATTTTCAAACCACTCACAGATTCTAAGACCACGGTGAAAGTTCACATTGTCCCAGATTACCACATACATGGGATGCTCTGCCTGCTCATCACCTCTCTCTTCACGTCTCAGTAATGCTTCCTGTAGAGCATACAGAAACATTATAAGATGGGCAGTGTTGTAAGGCCCTAAAGTCACATGGCGGTGAATAACCCCGTAGCTGCTGATGGCAGCACATATGGTCACGTTGCCACCACGCTGCCCTGGCAACTCTACAATGGCACGTTGACCAATAATGTTGTGGCCTCTCCTTCTCCTCTTGGTGGTTCATTCCATGAACCAGAACATGGTGTATGATTGTTGCTCTAATTTCATTGGAAATGATGACTCTTCTTCTTCCTCCTCCTCTGTCTCCTCCTACTCCTCCTCCTCGTCCTCATCCACTTCCACTTCCTCCTTCTCTCCTGCCCTCCGTTGTGAAAATCACACATGCCATTTGGCTTTCACATGGCTTTATATCCTGATTATTGATTAGGTGCAACACATTACTGATTTGAAACAGGTGTGTTAAATTTTGAGTGCTTGTGTGTTACCGATGACAACAGTGTGTTGCTTGTGTTTCACTTTTGGGGCTGTGTTGTGCCATTCTGAGTTGAAGTGCACCACAGTGCTACATGTGCCTTGTCAATGACAATGTGTTTACAGTTTTGCGCAAAGACTGATTCCGATTTGCTAGTTGTGTCTAACCACATGAGAACTGTTTAAAGTTCTGCAAACTGTGTGATTCAATCAATAAAGTGGTTTGTACACTTGCAACTTTGGTTTTGCAAATGGATTTTAGTGTTTTAGCAATTCAGAAATGCTGTAACATGAAGATGTTTCAGAGCAACGCGTGTAATGTTTTCCTTTAACTCCCAAGTGAATATTTGTGAGTGTAGATGAGTATATGTGAGTATAGGTTAGTATAGATGAGTTTAGGTGAGTATAGATGAGTGTAGGTGAGCATATGTGAGTATAGGCGAGTATGGGTGAGTATATGTGAGTATAGGTGAGTATAGATGGGTTTAGGTGAGTGTAGGTGAGTATATGTGAGTATAGGTGAATATAGATGACTTTAGGTGAGCATAGGTGAGTGTAGGTGAGTATATGTGAGTTTAGGTGAGTATAGATAACTTTAGGTGAGTATAGGTGAGTGTAGGTGAGTAAATGTCAGTATAGGTGAGTATAGATGAGTTTAGGTGAACATAGGTGAGTATAGGTGATTAAATTGTGTTTATATGAGCTGCATGTACGGAGCATGTAAGTATCGTTATTTTCTGTTTTTTCATCATTTATAGAGTAATGATGCAATATAGACGCGTGCCAGTGGTGAGCAGTGGTGAGCAGTGGTGAGCACGCTGATCCTCTGTGCCGCACTGCCAGGGCTGATGTAACAGAAGGCCCAAGGCCTCCCTTCTGCCCCCCCCCCACTCCGGCTTCGCACCCGTAATTACTTCCTGTTTTTCTCACGCTCGCCCAAGCGGATCCCCCGCCGGACTGCCGCTCCGATGTCAGCTGCATCCCGCCTCGTCACGGAGGGCGTGACCTTATAGCGGGGAGCTCGCTGCTGAGCACGGCGCCCCCACCTGCCTCCTCCGTGTCTCTGCACAAAGGGGCGTTGGCTCTCCAGTTAGTGACCGTGGTTGCAAAACTGTACAGGTTACAGGTTAAAGGTTCTGTCGTTATAAACTGCGCTATGAACTACCTTATAAACTCGTATAAACAATATAAAATAAAGGACATATATTCTATACAAATATTTTAATATAGTTTTATAAATAATGTTAGAAGTAATTACTCTTTCCAAATGTTCATGCAGCTAGCTTTGTGTGTTTATCTGGTTGTGATGCCACTCCCACTTTTTTGAACGGTTACCTGGGTGACAGGCCGCCATGTGCATTCGAACGCGGGTCATTCAGCTGTGCTAGTCCATCGGAGCAGAGTGTGTTTGTATGCTCACAGCTCAGAACACAGAATGTGATCCACTCAGCACAGTGTCACGGTGCACTGCCATGAACCCACTAGCAGCTGTGAGCCCGGGTTCAAGGAGCCAGTTAGCATGAGAAAAACAGTTCAGAGCAAGATGTCCGTGAAAGGGCACACAGTCTAAGTCTGTGAAAGGGCACGCGGTCTACGTCTGTGAAAGGGCACACGGTCTACGTCAGTGAAAGGGCACACGGTCTACGTCAGTGAAAGGGCACACGGTCTACATCAGTGAAAGGGCACACGGTCTACGTCAGTGAAAGGGCACACAGTCTACGTCTGTGAAAGGGCACACGGTCTACGTTCGTGTTAGGCTGGCAAACTCAGCTTTGTACCTCCATCACATCTCTGGAGGGGGCGCTGTTCCACCTTCAAGCCCCCCCCCCACAGTCTGCTGACTCATGGTAGTATGGGGTGCTGGGTCGTGCCCCCCCCCCGGCCACAGGGAGGAATGAGCCCCAACCCGATTCGCTGGCTGGACGTCCGCGGTATGTTTCGGTTACCAGCGGGCGTGCCGTTCCGACCGCCATGCCGCGGGGAGAGTGGCCTGCGCCACATGTTGGGAATTAGGCCTCGTTTTACTTGTCTTGCGGTGGGCACTGAGCCCCCTGCCCCCCCCCCCCCCCCCCCCCCCCCCCCCAGCCCACGTACACCTGCAATAACACGGCGTCCGCTTATGCTTCTCTGACGAGCATCAACCATTCCTCTCCAGTGAGCACACACACATGCACACACAGTGATATCCCATCATGCATCACAGCAGCCTCAGAGCATGAAGGTCTTTCATTGCAAAACACTGTTTTCAGCCTTAAAAGTAATTTACCGGATCGCCTCAAGAGCTATTCGTCTTTTCTAGATGCTACTGCGTTACTCAGTCATGAATTTTTCAAGTATATTTTCCTGTTGACAAAGACGCTAAATATGTTTCAAACCAGTGGTAATGGCCCCCTGTGAACCGCGGTAAATAGCAGAAGCGCAGTGTCCAGGACGAGGTGCCGATGCCGCGGCTGACTGAGCAGCGGCTTGGCAGGCGGCTTGATGGATTGGTTAAAAGGTTGACTGACTAGCTGACTGCCAGGTCAGGTCTTGTCTGTCTGAATGCATTTCCCCTTCGCCCCAGGGGGGGTAATCACACACATACACCTGTGCATCTGTGCGGGGGGGCGGGGAAAAGGAAAGGAGGTGGGTCACGAACAAATCGCTAGCTGAAGAGAAGTTCCTTTGCCCCTTCAGCCTTCACAGGGTTGCAGGTTTGTGGTTCCCCCTTCCCTTATCATTCACTGACTTATGACAAGCTTGGCTCTGTATGAATTATGGCCCATCTAATGCCCCCCCACCTTATAATATCCTAAAATGGCTCCTGACACACTGCTGTCCACTGGTGCATGCAGACACGTCTCAGCCACAGAAACACCCAGGTAACAGTCAGACGTCATCAGAAGGTCGTAATCTATCACTGTCTTTCATTCAGACCTTGGTGGTTCACTTACAGTACAAATCTCTTCTCGTGTGCTTGATGTGTCTGTCCATGTGTCTGCCTGTCCAGGAAGCAATAAAGTACTGGCTTACCACACCACAGTAATAATTAACTCTCCCTGACTCGCTCCATACGGGAAATATCTGTTGGTTTTGCTGTTGAACTCAACGTCAGACACCGTCGGCTTACAGGAGTATGAGGGCAGGTTCATCAGAGTGTGTTTTTCACATACCTGACCCTGCTCTCCTTCTTTAAGGGAACACAGTCATATACCAAAGCTTAGTGTTGGATCTCAGGGTCAGCTGTCCATCCTGAGCCCCTGGGGCATTTTCTATGGGATTTGGGACGCAGATGTGACTACTCTGTCTAGCACAGGATTTGAACCCTCAACCTTCTGTTCACAGGTCTATCCTGCTGTGCGGGGCTGGTTCTCCCCAGATCAGGCCCATGCTGACTAGGCACTGAGCATTGCGTCCCAAACAACGGGTCCGTGTGACAGTCTCTCCCAGCTACGTGATACTTTCATCGTCATGACCAAGCAAAGGTGATCACCCTACATCCAGCTGCTTGCCCAGCTGATGACCAATCACATGGTGGCTGAGTGCCCTCTACCACGTCTCAGGCCCCCTCCTTTGGTGCTACTGACTCTATTTTTATATGAGTGTATTTTCTGGGTGCGTCATGTCCCCACGACATGGGGGCTGGTGCCCGACCCGCTCAGGACACTTCACCCTCCAGATATTTCGTTTTTTTATTGCTCCGCCCTCCCTCCCCCCCCCCCCTCCCTCCACCCCCCCCCCCCCGTGCGCACGCTTTTCCCCTCGCAGAGGCCGACAGGCCCGAAAAGGTGGAAAGCCAAATATTTTCTTTAGTCTCCTGGACGCCAGGTTGTATAAAAGGTTCCACAAGCGTTTGCATCAAACCTCGACCGTCGAAACCGCGGATTCTGTTTTTTTAGCCATAAAACTGCCCCCACTCAAAAGAGGGAGATTTCCATCCAGTTGATTCTTATAAATTTAAATGAACTGAAAAAAATCTGGTTTACTCCCAAAAGGAAAACACTGACTGAAATATATGTGCCTCTGTACATACTGTATGACTGGGTGTGTGTGTGTGTGTGTGTGTGTGTATGAGTGTATGTGTGTGTGTCCCCAAAGTTCGGTAAAACCTAAAACTTCCTCACTTTTGGGGACATTTTTCAGGTTAGGGTTAGGGCTGGGTAGGGGTTAGGGATTTCCCTCACAAAGGTGTCAAATATGACAAATATGACTGCCTTTTAATATGAAAGGACAGTTAGATATAGTGGCATTTTTGGGGGGGGGGGGGGAATTAGGTTTGAATTTGTTTTGGTAATAAAATGTGCTGTATTGTGATGTTAGAATGTAAAACACCTCTGCAGTGTTGAGCATGGAGCTGACAATCTGCCAACCTTTTTCTGATTGGTACGCTCCATCTGGGGGGGGGGCAACTTATTCACCACTACAGCTGTTCTTTTGACATCCCTTTGGCCTACTTGGGGCCAAATGGTTCAGTATGGTTAGGGGGGTGGGGGGTCCCTTCCAGCCCCTCCTAGCACAAACAATACAGATGTTTACAGGAAGATTCACAGGCAGTAATTACAGCTGAATCACTTCATGCTCCATCGCCACAGAGGAGCATGATGGGACCCCACCCCCCCCCCACTTAATCATTTGGGTACAAATTCACTGGATGGTCCTGTTTGTCCAAAAATTCAGACACATTTTATTACTGTTTCACCATGATTACAGTGTTACTAAGGTGGATCAGTGACAGATGAAGATGAATTCAAGGTGACAAGATAAGCACTGTGACTCTGAACCGGATAAGTGGTTAACAGATGGATGGATGGATGGATGGATGGATGACACACACTGTATGTTTCCATCTCATACCTACTTACACACATGATTAAGCTAATTTGACTCACTGGCTTCCTTCTGGTAGAAAGGCTTCCAGCTTCTGTAGAGGGAGCAACTTTTGACAGACTATATATTTCCCCTGAGGGGGGGGGGGTGTGGGGTGGCAGCAGGCCCCTGGCCTGGCTTAGCCCAGGAAAATGCAGTTTTCACCTTTTGTTTTTACTCTTCACATTCCACACACTTTTTAATGCCACCCACACAAAGGATTACAGTTACCCGTCAAGTGCCTTGCCAGTGGAAATGGGGGCGGAGGCCCGGCAGAGAAAGTGGGCGGGGCTAATTTAAGTCCCCCAGCATCCTTCAGGTAGCCCCACCCGTTCCGTTAGTCTTGGGAGCCTGATAATGTGATGCATTGCTTAATCATACCGCCACACTTCAAAAATTTAAATGCCATTGAAAAACAACAACAAAAAAATGTTTTTGAAACGTATCACGTTTGCCTTTGTAATGTTCACATGATGTGTGATTTATAGACAGGCACGAACAAGCCAGCCACGGTTATGCAGCAAAGCATGCTGGGTAGTCCTGTCTGCCATTCCCGCTCTCAGTTCTCCCTGTTCTTGAGCTTGTTTACCTTTGGGTCAGGCTGTAATTAGTGGTGACGGGATTTTTTTTGACCAACGCTGGCACATCAGCAGTAATTATTCGACAGATGGGTATGGCCAATCATGGGGCCAGGACCAGTCACCCTTGCTGGGGGAGCGCCATAATTAGCGTGACAAATTATTCCAGGGTTCAAAGTTCAGCACGGCAGCGTGTTTCCTGCAAAGTCAGGAAAGGGACAGGAGCGAGAGCGGGGCTCACAAACGCACACGCGTGTTGGCACGTTTCCTGCGTGAAGGGAGGGTCATGTGACCTGAGGTGGTTTTGGAGACAAAAGGGGTCCTACATAGTGCCACAGGGGGAGCCTACAGAGGTGGCCTCTGTGTGTATGAGCAAGAAAACAGCACAATTGTGCAGTTAAGTTTGAGTATGTTTTCACTGATGAAATGTTTCTATTTCCCTCTCTCTCTCTCTCTCTCTCTCTCCATCCAGTGTGTCATTCTGTCTCTCCTACCTCTAGGGGGAGTGCTGATTATGTCGATGTCTCCTTAGCTTCCTGGGCTTATTAGCACACGCTGGGTTCATGTCACTAAGCAACGGCATCCAATCTTTCTCTCCTGTACACACACACACACACACACACACAGGCCTCTCGAATGTTCACATCCACCCAAGATCCATGTGGTAAACGTCAAGCCAGGGCATAACGGCACTTTGGATAAAGCCTAAGTCTCAGACCAATCCCCGACTCATATAATCTCCATTCTCACACATAGTCTACAACCAAGTGGCCACATTTCCCAGAATCCCCCTGGTGTAATTTCTGCACTAATGGCTCCTTCCTTAATAACGGGGGCTAGTATTTTTGTTTCTCTCTCCCCTCACCCCGCACACATTGACCACATATGTATCACGGTAGATTTAACTGTAATTAAAACTCTACATATTGTCGCCCCCCCCCTCAGCCCCGCCCTCTTCCCTCACCGCATTTCTGAATCAGTCTTTCAGATTATGTATGACCTTCATCCCTAACCTCGACCCCCCCCCCCAACCCCCCCCCCATTTATTGGCCGAGAAGCCAAATGCAGTCTTCTCTTCTTATGAACCCAAACTGCCCCTCCCTACCCAAGGTGAACAGTCTGACCTCCAGGGACCAGAGACGCACATGAATCAGTTACCTGCGGGCAGACTGTGCGTCTGCAGCTGCGCAGGCGGAGGGCAGACCGGGGAATCCCCACGCAGTTACCAGCGGGCAGACTGTGCGTCTGCAGCTGCGCAGGCAGAGGGCAGACCGGGGAATCCCCACGCAGTTCCGATGGAGCAGATGTGTCCCTTCCAGCGAAATCTCGCACGCCTGCCCGCTCCAGGTTTAGTTCCTGTACCCCATGTCACACCTCATAAGCACGACTCAATAAGCAGAATCTTCTGGAAAGCGCTTTGTTAAAAGCGGGATAATCTGATATCTATGTGATAATAAGATAAATGGACTAAATAAACAGGGAACTCTGTGGGGGAGGGGCTCTGAAGGCAGGCAGGTGACTCAGGTTACACATTTATTTGTTCCACCTGTCCATCATTCTGGGGCTGTTTGTATATATTTATATATTGCTGTGTTTTGCCATCCCCCCCCCCCCCAAAGGGCAGAGCTATAGTCTCTCACACCTGCTAAGTGACTATCTTGATTCTTACTGAGTATATTTCATTTTTCTCCCCCCCCCCCCCGCCCACTTAACCACCCCTTTTACTTCACTTTTTTATATGATCATGGCCCCGCCCACCACCTCCTACCCCTCCAAATACAACGTGTCACATGGTTTCGCTGGTCCACTGTCCCGAATCCCCAAGAGGCTCTGAGTGTCCTAGATCGCGTCTCCTATTTTAAGGGCGGCCAGAGGGCCGGGAACCACGTCCACCTGCCGGGCCGCCGTTCCTGCTCCCAGGGAGCGACCACACGCACGCTGACTCCATGCCAGAGTCCACATCTAATCCTGTTTGTCAACACAAACTATTTCATGGCTTCCCCCTCCCTCAGGCTTCGGCAGTCATGCAGAGTGTCTGCACTTATATTTCAAGCAGTTTAAGGTGGCGTTTCGGCACGCTGGCTCTGGGTGGGGGGCACTGTTCCCTTGAACCTACAGGGTTGGGGGTTCTAATCCCCATGTGTGTGTGGTTTGTGGGGGTGCCCTGCCTTCTTCCTTCAATCCTAGCACAGGCAGTCGGGCTAATCGCCATTTTTAAAGCAGCCGTATGTGTGCTGTGATGCATGGTGCCCCCCCAGGATGTTGTGTCCCCCAGCTTTGTGTCCTGGGCCATTATGGACTGGCTCTAACCCTTCATAACTCTGCCCAGGATATGGGGTCGGGAGATGGATAAAGCCAGAGATTTGCCTCATTTAATCCCTGTTTTATGTAAAACTTTACAACCTCAAAATGAATAAATAACTGGTTATGTTATGCTTACATATTGAAATAGCATGCAGTGATCTAACCAGGAATAAGATCTTATAAAAGTTCCATATGAGGCTATATACATAACACAAGGGATTATATACATACATAAGGGGCTATATACATAACACAAGGCTTTATATACATACATAAGCGGCTATATACATAACACAATGCTTTATATACATGCATAAGGGGCTATATACGTAACACAATGCTTTATATACATACATAAGGGGCCATGTACATAACACAAGGCTTTATTTACATACATAAGGGGCTATGTACATAACACAAGGCTTTATATACCTACATAAGGGGCTATGTACATAACACAAGGCTTTATATACCTACAGAAGGGGCTATGTACATAACACAAGGCTTTATATACCTACAGAAGGGGCTATGTACATAACACAAGGCTTTATATACCTACATAAGGGGCTATGTACATAACACAAGGCTTTATATACCTACATAAGGGGCTATGTACATAACACAAGGCTTTATAAACATACATATGTTTACATACAATGTGCGTGTATGTAAAGAAGAAGCAAACAGCTGCAGCAGAGAGATATGACATCACCAGGAATGTCAAAATCGAGCGATGCTGGTAAGCGGGACCAGTTCTGATCCCCAGCAGTCCTCCAGCTCCTCCAGGGATGAGGCTCCCGAGGGCTTTCCCCCCATTCCCATTTCTCCCATTCCTTCTTAGTGCATGCAGCCTTCCAAGTCTTCAGGGATCTTGTGCTCCCAGGAACCGAGTTTCTTCAGAGAGTCCTTTGGCACTGCTGGTCAGTTGCCCCGGAAGGTCCGAATGAGGCACGTCTCCTGTATTGTGAGGGAGTGTCAGTTATGGCACTACAGCCATGTGACGCCATGCTGGACCGTGCATCGGCCCGGGGGGTGCCAAACGGATCCCGAGGTGTTTCATCGTGTGGTGAGCCCTGTACCGGTACATGCTCCCCAACCTGACCTGAGGAATGAAGGGACATTGAAGGACCCCAGGATTCCCAGCTTCACAGTGGCACCAAACACCAAAATCTGTAATCTTCACATCTTTTCATCAGTCTGGACCTCAAAACTGCAATGCAAACCCGCGAGTGGGCATCTTGCAAGCGGAGGCAGGTCACAGAATGAAGAGAAGATTCTGATTGCTGGGTGACCTTTGACGTCCTGACTTTAATAGGGGCCGTAATGAGGCCATTATTCTGTCATCATGGCGGCTTGTGTGCCTTTCTGAAGAAGAGACCAAGATGAAAGTGGATAGAGGGAGGGAGGCGGGGGTGGGTGTGAGAGGCAGGCATGCGGGCAGGCAGGATCGCATCACCGCATGGTGCTTTGTCGTGAAAATCAGAGAGGAAAGTTCAATAGTTACACCTTTGTTTTGACTAGCTGTGTCACGTTATAAAATGTAGGGGTACACTGAGGATGTATAATAGGGGTACACTGAGGATGTATAATAGGGGTACACTGAGGATGTATAATAGGGGTACACTGAGGGTGTATAATAGGGGTACACTGAGGATGTATAATAGGGGTACACTGAGGATGTATAATAGGGGTACACTGAGGATGTATAATAGGGGTACACTGAGGATGTATAATAGGGGTACACTGAGGGTGTATTATAGGGGTACACTGAGGGTGTATAATAGGGGTACACTGAGGGTGTATTATAGGGGTACACTGAGGGTGTATTATAGGGGTACACTGAGGGTGTATAATAGGGGTACCTATTATATATGAGGATGCCTTAGCACCGCGCAAACTTTCTAAAGTAGGATTTGGGGATCTCTTTATTTATTTTTAGGTAGTAAATATTTTTGTTGATTTTGGCTTGCATTGCCAAACCAAAACATCCCACTTCCCATTTTCCATACTTTATGTTTATTATTTATCTGATGCTTGATCATCATCCTGTCCAGGGGGGGGGGGGGTTATCCCAGCTATCTTCCACTCCAGGGGATCATTTCCCTCCCTCTTATTATGCTTGTCTGGATTCAATCAGCTGTGGATGATAATAATGAGTAAAGACCACAAGGGTCTCTACCCATACGACAGGAATGCCAGGAGTGTGCGATCTGAGCTGTCTGCAGACGCAGATAGGGTTTCTAAGAGCGGGGCCTGCACTTCCCCATGGGTCACCCATGCGGAGCTGCTGCATGGGTGCCAGGATGGGATAAGAATCTGCATTTGGTGACCTACAAGTGGAAAGCCGGCCCGGGTTCGAGTGACATTGCACACAGTTCTCGGCAGAGTTGTTACAATACAGAGCTTCAGGCGAAGGAAAATGGAATCCCTGTGTTTTCAATTAAAATCTAATTTTAAAAACTCCTGTCTTCTGGGAGGTAGGAGCAAAGGTCATGAAATCTTTAGCGTTCTAATAGACTCTGAGTGGAATCGTCTACTGTCGGACACTGTGACGCCTGACGTCAAATTCTGGCGGATTCTGCCAGACTGTACAGGTCATATGAAAAACAAAGTACACCCTCTTTAAATTCTAAGGCTGTACGTATCATGATATAGAAAAACATCTTCTGGTCCTTAGCAAGTCTTAAAATGAGGGCAATTAACAACCTCAGATGAGTAACAACACATATTACATCATGACATTATATATTTCACAAAAATAGAAAGCGATGTGAGAAAAATTAAGTGCACTCTGCCTCCATGGGAATTAAGAGGGTAAGTAGCAACCAGGTGCTGCTAATCAAATGCGCTTGATTCATTGTCATCTGACCACCTCCATAAAAGCATAAGTTTTGGCAGTTTGCTGGTTTGGAGCATTCTGGTGTCTTAACAATTCGGAGTCCATTGTTCTACAGTGAGAAAGATTAAGTGAAAAACATTCAGGACTGTTGCCAATCTTTCCAGGTTTGGACGTGCCAGCAAATTCACTCCAAGGTCAGACCCTGCTATAAAAAAACACCCCAGGAGCCTGCATCTCAGACTCTACAGGCCTCAGATAATATGTTAGAAGTTAAAGTTCTTGAAGGTACTTATAGAAAAAGACGGCATAAGTGTGGCTTGTTTGGAAGGATTGCCAGGAGAAACCCTCTTCTCTCATAAAGGACCATGGCAGCATGATTTAGGTTTGCAAAGCTGCATCTGAAATGTCCTTTGGACGGACAAGACCAAAGTGGAGATGTTTGGCCAAATGCACAGCAGCACGTTTGGGGAAAAGCCAAACACAGCATATCAGTAAAAACCCCTCATACCAACTGGTGATGGGTTGATGATTCAGGCTTGTTCTGCAGCTGCAGACCTGGGCACCATGCAGTCATTGAGTCGACCATGAGCTCCTCTATATACCAAAGTTTTGTAGAGTCAAATGTGAGGCCATCTGTCCTACAGCTAAAGCTTTGCCAAACTGAGTCCTGCAACAGGACCGTCATCCCAAGCAGAGCAGCCAAAGTCCAGACCTCAACCCGACTGAAATGCTGTGGCAGGACCTTAAGAGAGCTGAGCATAAACCTCAATAAACTGAAGCAACCCTGTAAAGAAGAGCAGGCCAAAACAATTGCTTCAAGTTATTGTTGCTAAAGGCGGCTATTGAATCACGGGGTCTACTTAGTTTTTCACAAAGGCTTTTCCATTTTTCGGGATCTGTTGTGTGTTGATTTACATCTGAGTTTAGATTTAAATAAGTTTATAACCTGTTCAGGACCAGATGACTTTTATTATGTCCTGATACATAAAACCATATGACTCAAAGTACTTTCTTTGTCGCATGTGTATGTATCAGGCTTCAGCAGTCAGCGTAGAGTGTCGTTCGGAGCCAATCCGCTTAGCTTAAATTCAGGAAAGTCACCATGTTCCCACAGAGCCAGAGCAGGATCCTGGGAAGTAGTGGGGATTGGGTGGGTATTGTTCCGCTATTGTGCTGGAAATGGGGAAATATTGCTTTACAGAAATGCTCTGGGGTGTTTATAAAGTAGCTGGACCCTTTTAACGGAGACCT
Source organism: Brienomyrus brachyistius (assembly GCF_023856365.1). NCBI lineage: Eukaryota > Metazoa > Chordata > Actinopteri > Osteoglossiformes > Mormyridae > Brienomyrus > Brienomyrus brachyistius. The sequence continues at coordinate 4,391,712 of NC_064537.1, forward strand.
TCTCCAATCAAACGAGGCTCCTGCTTCAGGCAGTTCCCCAACAGCATACAATCGCACACTCTTCCAGCCACGTGGCAACCGGCCCAACGGGCCCCTCGCCTTCTGCTTCCCCCTCTCAGGTGCGTGCGAGGCAGCCCCTCGCCCAGGGGCCACAGCGGCACTGTGAACGTTCACCTACAACCCAGTCTCCCACGTCACACTTTCCGGTCGCCCATGACTCTCAGAGGGTCGAGATCAGATCGTGGAGGGAAAGTAAGTAAGATGGAGCCCCGGCTCTTAAGCGAAGCTTAGGACTGAGCCAACCAGACTGGGGCTAGGACACAGCCTTTGATCAGAAGGTTGCTGGTTCAGATCCCAGGGTCAGCAGGGTGATTTCAGCACTGAGCCCTTGAGCAAGACCTCTAAGCTCGTTGCTCTAAGGTTTTGCCAGGTCCTGCTTCCTCTCACAAATGTACGTCACTTTGGATGAAAATCTCTGTTAAATAATGCAAACTCGTCCAATGAGTTTCTGAGAATAGGCAAGTGGTCTTTGTAATTGCGGTGAAAGGTTTTTTTGCGCTCATTTCCCCGGTTTAATCCTACTCCGCAGCAAATTTACCAGTGTAATCTCCTCAAGATGCAGGACTGGGGGAGCTTCATGCTTCATTCCGCTACAGTTCGTCGTCTCCGTCAGACGTTCAGAGAAGACAGCATCCGGCTGTGGTGTTTACGCCAATTCAGTGACCGCTTTCCTCAGTTTTCGTGTTTCACGTTCGCTCTCATTGTTATGCTACAGACGCAAATGCACACGAATGTCTTTCTGTAACATAAACCTGATGGGATCCATGTGTGCTTCCTGTACTTAATTCTCTAGGCAGAGGCGGATATTAAAAGTATATTGTCGCGATTACGATTCTAATATATTTAATGCTGCATTACTCTATTTTATATGTAATTTATGTTTACTGGGTATCAAATGCGTTTCATCGTAATTTGAGGTTTAAAAGAATCGATTATCCAGTGTTCGAAGCTAATTCTTTTGAAATTCCACTATCGGCCTGCATTTACTATTGGCAAAAGGAGTATGTTAAAGGCAGATATTCCTTGTTTTCTTGTCTTGTTTTGTGCGACAGGGTTATATTTTCAAGAGAATATTGCTTTGCCAGCCGAGGCCCGAGAGCCTGCAGTTTAATCCCAGCCCAGATCCATTTCAGTGCTCTGATGAACTGAATTATCGCACGTTTGGTCTCATTAGCTATACAGCCTGAAATGTTCCTTCAGGATGACAGGTGACAAATAATGGGCCGGCCAGTGGTGGTTTTAACCGCAAAAACTGCTTTGGGTTTTGTTTCTGCACAGAGACGCAGCCTGATCCTCTCTCAGAGCCTGGCAATTCCCACCGGAGCGGAGTGGGAAGTCAGGGCCTGGAAACAGAGGGCATCCGTATCTGTCATGTGTGGGGAAGATTCATCTGAGGAGGCTGCTCCCAAGACGCCCGTCGCCATGGTGAGGCGTCACTCAAACTTGCCAGGATACTCCTGGGAATGAACCCTAAAGAGTGACGATTTCATTCATCCTATAGCCCAGTCTGCTGCTTCTGAAGCGTGAGGGACAGAAAGAGTCTGTCAGGCCATGATAGATCAGGATGGGGAGCTTTTGCTGAACCCCCCACTGTATGGCCCTGGGCTCTTCCTACAATCAAAGTGCATGACCGCTCGTGTCTAATTAGCCCCCTGGACGGACATCCAGCCTTTTGATTTAAAGCAGCCGCCCCCCCCCCCCCCCCCCCCCGACCTGGCCAGCTGGAGAGTGGGGGGTGCAGATAGCAATGACACGGAATGAGGGAAAACTGGGAGAGAAGAAATAAAAGTATCAAAATATGAAATTAAATGGCGTAAATCATTTCATTTGGCGTGCTCTGTAGCAGAGAGTGATACTGCATCAGAGCCCCTCGTGAGACCAGGAGCTGTGACTGTTGGGTCACGGCACACGTGTGTGCGTGTGTGTGTGTCTGTGTGTGTTGTGGGGGGGGGGGGCGGGGGGGGGGGGGGGGGGGAGGGATGGCGGGGGGCATTCCCCAGGATAGGCAGCCCAAAACTGCAGCGACTTACAAGTTACACGAAAAATCAATGATTCTATGCCACGGGGATGAACAGCAAATTCTGTTCAAAGTGAAGTGCAGCTAAGGAAAGAATGGCTGTGAAACCATGTAAAATGGAACCTACCATCGCCGGCCGGAAATGAAAGCCTGCATGTCGGGCCTCCAGTTTGTAACACGATTACGTCGGCCGAAGCCTGACATCTCTCAGCACCCGCTGGGATGTTTGTGGCCAAACTATTGGCCAGATGGGATCATGTGACTGTGTCACAGCGTGAGAGGGATGCCCTAATGGGAGCCAGTTGTATTATGAGTTTTTCCAGCAGGGCCAGGCTGGGGTGGGGTTGGGGGGGGGGGGGGGGTTTATCCCATCAGGCTATGTCTTACATAACTCCCCCAACAATCACTGTGATGATGGTTCACTCCAGTAGACCTCTTGGACAGAGATGGTTTAGTTTAAGCTCCAGGAATACAGTTGAAAGTATGTGGTACCTTCTCCAGGTCTGAGCTGAGCTGAGCCAGTCACCTTATGCCCCCCCCCCCCCCCACCCAAACCACGCCCATCGAAATCCCTCCGTTTGAAATGATACCCATAGCATCTGGCAGCACAGTGCTGAGACACACGGTAAGACGCACTGTATTTACCAACATGTGACTGACGGACGCGAGTTACATCACGCAGGAAGGAGCAAAGCTGGGGCTTACAGACCTATCGACTTTATGGCTTCGAGCTGTGCTTCACCGTGGAGCACCTCGTAAAGTTCTGGGCCGCCTCTTTCATTGTGATTGATGTTCAGACAGAGAAGCTGAACACTGCATATCCGTCTTTATTTATATGTGTAGAGAGAATGATAAATCAGAACCTATTTAATACCAGTTCTGCTGTTGCCATTATGAGTTTGTGGAATACAGAACCGTTCATGAGCTCTGCGGGTCATCCATCTTCCAGGGCCTGCTTATCCAGTGCCGGGTCAGGGTGAATCTGCAGTGTTTCCCAGCATGCACTGGGCATGGGGAATCCAGTCCAACGCAGGCCGGACACACTTAAACGGAGATTTGATATGCCGCTTCACCTAACTACGGACAGCACAGGGAAACGTGGGACCTGGAGGAAAGCCATGCAGGCAGGGTGAGAGCACGCAAACTACATGTACACGGGGCAGGGGTGGGATTCAAACCCACAGCCATGCAGGCAGGGTGAGAGCACGCAAACTACATGTACACGGGGCAGGGGTGGGATTCAAATCCACAGCCATGCAGGCAGGGTGAGAACGCTCAAACTACATGTACACGGGGCAGGGGTGAGATTCAAACCCACAGCCATGCAGGCAGGGTGAGAACGCGCAAACTACATGTACACGGGGCAGGGGTGGGATTCAAACCCACAGCCATGCAGGCAGGGTGAGAACGTGCAAACTACATGTACACGGGGCAGGGGTGGGATTCAAACCCACAGCCATGCAGAAAGGGTGAGAACGCGCAAACTACATGTACACAGGGCAGGGGTGGGATTCAAACCCACAGCCATGCAGAAAGGGTGAGAACGCGCAAACTACATGTACACAGGGCAGGGGTGGGATTCAAACCCACAGCCATGCAGAAAGGGTGAGAACGCGCAAACTACATGTACACAGGTCAGGGGTGGGATTCAAACCCCACAGCCATGCAGAAAGGGTGAGAACGCGCAAACTACATGTACACAGGGCAGGGGTGGGATTCAAAGCCACAGTCATGCAGAAAGGGTGAGAACGCGCAAACTACATGTACACAGGGCAGGGGTGGGATTCAAACCCACAGCCATGCAGAAAGGGTGAGAACGCGCAAACTACATGTACACAGGGCAGGGGTGGGATTCAAACCCACAGCCATGCAGAAAGGGTGAGAACGCGCAAACTACATGTACACAGGTCAGGGGTGGGATTCAAACCCACAGCCATGCAGAAAGGGTGAGAACGCGCAAACTACATGTACACAGGGCAGGGGTGGGATTCAAAGCCACAGTCATGCAGAAAGGGTGAGAACGCGCAAACTACATGTACACAGGGCAGGGGTGGGATTCAAAGCCACAGTCATGCAGAAGTGAGGCCACAAATTTAATAAAGAATAAATTTATCTATTCTGCTTTTTAAAAGAGCAACTATCGGCGCTGCCTACAAAAACAGCTCAGGACCCAATCAGCTGTCAACATCTGGCATCGACTCGTACAGCCTAGCAGCTATCCCTAACTGCTGAAAACGACAGTAGACATTCACTTATTAAATATCAGAAAACTCCACCCCAGAACAGGGCAATTAAAAAATGACATAAGACTTAAGTCTAATTTCTGGAAATAATCTTGTAAATATGTGGAAAAGGTTTGATGGGTCGATGGATGCTGACCAAATGTCCCCCCTCCCCCAGCAGGACCCAGCTTGCACCCCTCAGGAATTCTGGGGTAAACACCCGGTCCAGATGACGCACCCCCTCCGTGGGGACAGGCGGGTTAATCATTGACTACAGCTTCAGCATCCCTATGAGCCACTCGCCACCACAGCTGATTTTTGGTTAATTATTTACTCATTTATTCATGACAGAGTTTCCTTTCCACCATAGATTCATCCCAGCTTCGGCCCTGAAATTCACAGCAGGCGACGTGCCCAATGCCCTGCCCCCTGTGCCCTGCCCCCTGTGCCCTGTGCACTTTGCCCTGCACCCTGCGCCCTGCCCCCTGCGTCCAGCCCCCTGTGCCCTGCACCCTGCGTCCTGTGCATATATGCATCGGTGAATTCAGCAGGTCGTGTGAATACTTGGGCCTCCCTTTCGGATTTCAGGAGGCAGCCACGGCCTCGTCGGCGACCGGCACACCAGCCATCCTCCCACTGAGCCCGCTGCCAGTCCCGGCTCTCAGAGAGCTTGCGGGAGACAAAGAACAAGTCACATAGCAGCACATTTCCCAGAAGCCGGCTGGATGTCTTCCACTGACACACAAACAACGTCACTGAAATGACACTACAGAATGCTGATTGTCAGTCCTAAGGATGCCACTGCGGTCTGATTCTTGGCACGCATCTCAGTTACAGACATGGCTGCGGTTGACACAGATCCCTTCCAAAGATACCTTGTCCTTTCTTCATTTCCCACCGCCTTTCCGGATCACGGAATCCTGCCCCACACGCATGCCGAGCAGGTGGACAGGCCCCGATGTTTGTCGTCTGTCTGTCATTGTTTGTTTGGACATCGGCCCGCAGCGGGCAGACAGAAAGCCCACCGAAGTCTGCCGACTCGAGAGGGCGCCGCGGAATTTCAGCCAGGTGTGAGGAGGCACGTGTGACGTCATAGTGCTGGATGACTGTCCAACCACAGAGCAGGGTGCTTGTGTGTGTATGTGTGTGTGTGTGGGTGGGTGGGTGTATGGGGGGTTAGCTCAGAAGCCAGGAACACGGTCCGAAACGGAAACGTTCCCAGAATGCCGTTTAAATGACGACTGCCTCCAGCAGCTTCTCAAGGACGATCTGTGACTTTGATGGATCAGCAGGACCTTAGACACATGTGATGGATGCCTGTAGATGACAGGTGGGCTGGAGGCCACCAGTAAGACCAGCCACAGAAGCTCTCGGCTGTGTAATCCCCAAACCGAGCGCTGCTCCCAGACTGTCCTGGGATCCACCATAGACGAAACCCACCATTAGCCAGCTAAGCTACTTCTGATGAGCCCGTCGCTCTGTGTTTTGATTTAAAACCAGTCCAAAATCCTCCCTAACGTCTTCCCCAGAACAATGCCTAAATTATATACTAGCGGTGCAGGGAGTGGGCGGGAGATCGACTCAGACCCAAAACCCCGAGATTCATGAAAAAAAAATCATAAACGCTGCAGAAGGAGAGCCAAGAAAATGTCACAAGTCTGTACCATCAGAAATTCAGGTTACCGAGACGACCCGCTCTTGCTTCAGTACTGGCAATCTCCCAGACCAGGGTGAGGGGCTCTTTCCCCAGGTGACACACAGCAGGCGGGGGTGACCCCTGGACATGCAGACTCGTCTCCTAGTGCCCCCCCCCCCCCCCCCCCCGTTTCCCATGCGGCAGCGTGCTGACAGCATGGCAGCCAATCCAGCGTTACACACCAACATGTTAGCTAATCAAACGTCAAAGATGTGTCACTTAATGAAATATCATGCATTGACAGGTCAATTAAATGCATATGTTACACGAGGAGTAGATTACCCTGTACAATGAAACACCTTTACATTAAAAATATATCACATAGTACACCGAACAAACTAACCAGAACTGACAAGCGTATTTTCTCCCAATGTGCAGATTACAATAATCACAAAAATTATGGGACATTTCTAGCAGTTCCTGCCTAAAGCCCAATATAGACGATGAACAGACCAGCACAAGAACTGCCCACCGACCACAATGAATCTGAGGTTTTAAGGGCGACGATAATGAAACAGGAAAGGTAGGAATGTGGGAAAGCTCTGAGTGTACGTGAGGAAACATCAATGTCCACACAGGAAGTGTTTTTCACTCATGTAAACCAACCCCACTGGCATGTGACACAGCTGAGTACAGAGTAACTTTAACCATCACTGTGTAGCATCACGTCAGTCTGAGAGCCGCGGACGAGCTGCGTTTGGGCCTCCCCCGTAGACGTGTAGAACTTCGACCTCCTTTGATCAGACCTGGCCCATATCCTTAGGCCCCTCTCGGGGCTTGGAGCTACCTCAGTTGTTGGCCGCTAGGTTATGTAGCCCCACGATCGTGGAGAACGTGGACACCACCTGAAAGGGTGGTGCCACCGAGGCCTGCTGGCAGTCCATGTTTCAATTTCCGAACCACATCTAATACCATTCCTTGTTAAATCCCAGATCTCCAAGAATAGGATGCTTCCATATTTGTAGAGACACACAAACACACAGCGTCCCTCCGCACTGCGTTTGAGCGCAGTCACTCGACACCCATACAGACAGCATTACATCACTCCATTTCACAGCGGAGAAAAAGAGCCATTGATGTCATTTGATGTCGTTTGATGTCATGTGATGTCATGTGATGTCATTTCTCATTCATGTTATGTCATCTCATTCTTTTTGGGGGAAAATAAATAGTCCATCCAGTCTTCCCCCACAAATGACCCCAGGTCTTCTTATGGATAAGGTTGGGGCTTGGTGGGGGTTAGGGTTAGGGTTTGGGCTGGGTGGGTAAGTGCACCTTACTCTGGCACAGAGGTACTGGGGTGGACTGGGAAAAGTCCGGCACCTCGGTTACCAGAAATCGCTGGCAGGAGTCCGACTTCCTATAGGCACCAACAAAGCCCCCCACTGCTTCAGAGAGCCGATGACGGGAATTAAGCCTACCCCCCCCCCCCCCCACCACCTCACCCAACAAAAGAGGGGTAGCATTGTCTAGCAGGGCTAATGAAGGCCAGGTAATGTGGCTCCGATGAGGTCACCAGTGAGTCCTGAGTCAGAAGCAGACAGGCACTGGGGGGATGTGAGAGCGGGACCGTCCTCATGCCGCACGTATGTTTTTTTTTTTTTTCACGTATGTTCCGAGAAGAGCACTTTCATCACTACGCCCCCAGAAGGTTTTCGGAAGGCAGAAAGCAGAGGTAACCGTGGTGAACATGAATATCAAGAAGATCAGATAAATAGCCCGACATTAATTACGTATCGACCTGAGGAGGTGGTCACACCGAAGGCTGATGATGTCATAGTCATGTGACCAGCGTTTGGCACGGAGGAGTATGAGTTCCTGAGCTGCAGTTGAGCTCCACTTTTCATTTTCAATATTTTTTTTCTCCTCTTTCCCTTTTTTGGATTGTGGGAACATGTGGATGTAATCTGCGTAATGCTTACAAGGTAGGGAACGTGGCCTGGGGAGAGGCGCGTGTAGAACACATCCCTCCCCGAGCATGAGGGGCTCACTCTCTGTATGGAGGCAGTAAGATCAATCCCGGCATCTCTGAGAAAAAGACAGTTATTATGTTATGAACAAGGGGCATTACTGGGGGGGGGCGTGGGAGGATGATAGAGTATTTGGAATAAATTTGAACACTGATCAAGACGTGTGAGGTCCAAATACCAGCTACTGAGGTACCACACTCATTCTGTTTAGATAGTAGGGAACAATACATATTATCTACTGAAGGTCGAGACCCCTCAGGCTTGTGACCCTCTACCCGATGACTGCTTCAGCGTTAACCTCAAGGTTCTGGATGGTTTATTTCTTCATGCACTTTAAGCGGGGCTTTCAAGTGGTACCTGAGACTCCGCAATATGCCCAGCCTAACATTTTAACCTCCGATATCGAGAGTCTTGGAGATCTTCCTGAGAGCTTCTTAAGAGGTTCTCAAAGACGCCCTCCAGAGCTTCTCAAGAGTTTGTCTGGTTGCTAAGCTGCAGCCACTTATCTGAGGACAGCTCCAGGCTGGAGAGTGAGGTGTGTGAAATCTTAAAGGACCAGGAGACCATCTGCCATGCGTCCATCTGTAGGAGCTAAGAAGGTAAGACCATAGTGGGGAGGGGGGGGTGGGTCAGAGCTGAAACATACATAAAAATGTAAACCGCTCCAAAAATAAACCACAAAATCATGGCAGCCCTGGGGAGACTTATTAAACCCTCGTAAAATCAAAGTTCACAAACACAAGAGGCCTTAATAAGGATCCCTGTCACTGCATTTACGGGATGTGGCAACATTACGAGGGATCGGCAGAGGAGGGTCCCCCCCCCCCCCCCCACACACACACACACACACACACACACACACACACACACACACACACACCAATAAGGAAGGTCAGTGGGACCCTTCTTGCAGTTTTACTGGGGGTGGGGATGAAGATGGGTGTGAAGGAGAAATCATCTGGCACACACACACACACACAGACACACACACATACACACACACGAGCACACACATACATACATAAACACACACACATACAAATTTGTATTCATATCATTATGGGGACTCCCCATTTATTTATATGGGGAAAACACTAATCCCAACAATGACAACCTCAACCCCTACCCAGCCCTAACCTTAACCATAAGTAACCAAACGAAATATGAGACTTTTGGTGTTTTTTGATTGCATTCACAGATTTTTATGAAATTGAGTTCTGCCTTGTGTGGACCAAGGACATAACAGTGTCAATGTCAAAATAACAAATTATTAATAAGTGGCTACATGTTTAAAAAATGCCATAGGCATCCTGGCTTTAGTGGCTGGGCTATTTCTTTGGGATTAATAGACCTGACTCAGCGTGACTCTCTTTGGGATTAACAGCCCTGACTCCGCGTGACTCTCTTTGGGATTAATAGACCTGACTCAGCGTGACTCTCTTTGGGATTAACAGACCTGACTCCGCGTGACTCTCTTTGGGATTAACAGACCTGACTCAGCGTGACTCTCTTTGGGATTAACAGCCCTGACTCAGCGTGACTGTCTTTGGGGCTAACAGACCTTATTCTGCTTGACACTTTTCGAGTTTAATATAACTGACTCTGCGTGACTCTTTTTCCACAGGTAGGTAGGTCTTTAAGATGTGGTGCTGGCTGAGCCAGCACTGCTTGCGTCACTCCTTACACCCTCCTGAGGCACATTAATGACGGCACTTTCTAAAAGAATGTGTCTGATTATTCTGAAATTGCAGATAACAGGACCGCCTTCGCTGACTTGCAGGACATCAGCGACCTTCTTGTAAATAACTTCTTATATCTGATCCTCGTGCCCAAATTAACACGATGTGGCATTATTTTGGTCCGGCCCTTGGACAGACCCACTCTAAGTAAACGGACCAGCAGTCTCTGTAAAGGAAATGGAACATACGGGATGGACCCCAAAGCGCAGAGGTGATGCAGAAGCAGCCAGCTCAGGCTACACAAACACGTACACATCATCCTGCGCAGAGCTACGGTCTTCAGGATGGTCGGGCAGAACAGGACCACAGCAGTCCAGAAACTGTCTCGGTTTGTGGTTCGGCACCCCATCCAATGCCAAAGCTCCCTCAAGGTTCATTGTGGAACTGGCCTGAACTGGAGTGAATTCCACAAACATTCTGGAGATAGCAATAAGAAACAAGTCTATCTATCAGAGGTATTTGCAGGCTCAGCAAACAACTGTCACTGCATGGTCTCTGCTAATCTGCTGGACCTGACTTTTGTCTTAGGAATAGAATACCAGTCCATCCCATAGAACAAAGCAAGGGACACAAGGCAAGGGACACAAGGCAAGAGACGCAAAGTAAGAGACACAAGGCAAGGGACACAAGGCAAGGGACACAAGGCAAGGGATGCAAGGCAAGGGACACAAGGTAAGGGATGCAAGGCAAAGGACACAAGGTAAGGGATGCAAGGCAAAGGACATAAGGTAAGGGACGCAAGGCAAGGGACACAAGGCAAGGGACGCAAGGCAAGGGATGCAAGGTAAGAGACACAAGGCAAGAGACACTCTGAATGAGGTGCAAAGACAGCCAGTTATATTTTGATGATACAGACCCTTGTGTCAGTAAATCAGTTGGTAAAACAAACCTGCCATTCAGGAAACACGTCTTTGCTGACTGAACCGAAGGATTAATTCAGTGATATTTCTGATCATTAATCTCATAAGCCAACCCTTAACTTAACATGGTTCAACCAGAACAAAATTGCATTTTTAAGAAAATCAGGAAACAAAGGTGGACATTAGAGCTATTAGTTGCTCAGTGACTCTCAGCTTGGGACACCACCAGGAACATGAAGCCACAGACACCCAGCTCAGCTCTGACCCGGTGGAGATGATCAGCCATAAGCTGATCGCCCTCACCAAGGTATAAACGCGGTGTTTTAGCACATAGCATCGTGTTCTCACCATTCATAAGTCATTGCATAAACATGATGGGAGTCAGTGACTCAGCAAAATTTATATATAAACAATACAGAGCAGCGGCAATGTCACGGGGGAAGACTGAAATTCAAGGGTGTTCCTCATCCAAAAGAGGATAGCGGCTAGATTCGAACAGGCTGGACCTGCTGACACACAAAAATTGGGTCTACAAAGCCCCGATGCTTATTGGTGTCTCCTGTGAGTGACAGCTGCCTGAACAAATAGCAGTGCATACCATGTCACACTCAGAGAGTCCTCTGGCCTCCACCGGCAGCCAATCATCAGCTCCCGGACAAACATCGAAAGTATGTGTGCACGTGCTACTGAGGGTCCCATTCGGACACAAGTGTTACGGCCAGCTGAGAGAGAAGCGTCATTTTGACAATTAGAAGTATTGCCAAAAAAAAGGCAAGGTGGTGGGGGGGGGGGGGTTGCAATGGAGCTCATTCAGTAATTCTGGTCCATCCTGTGCAGGAATAGAGAGACTAATCTCAGAGTGACGCAGAATCACAGAATATTAATCGGCATTTAATAGAAGGATAATCAACTCAGTGGAATATTTTTCATGTGACAGACCCTTTATTTTAGTGGTGCTAGACTTTCTAATTTAAAATAAACATTTGCATCCCAGAATGGGGGGGGGGCTTCAGCCCAGGGAAAATAAGGTAGAAGTAAAACAAACAGTGGGGGGCGCCAGCTGCTGTCGCCGTGGAAACACCAGCATCCACACTGATCCGCATCTCGCGACAGAGTAGCCATTATTTCTGATGGGTGCCCCGCATGCGGTGGTCATGGGGGGGAGGAGGGTAGTGGAAGGGCTGTGGGTCACCCCCCCCCCCCCCCGCAGTATCCACTGGACGCAGCAAGTCCTTGTGGGGGGTACGTTTATTTTTGGGAACCTACTGGACAGAGACCTCAACTGTTCTGTGAATTAAAGGAGCCTGTCGGATTGGTGGGGTTATATTACGGAGCATTTTGTGAGGGGGGGGGACGGTTGCAGGGGTCTATTTCCATAATTACTTTAACAAATAGAGGAATGAAGAAATGTGGTGGGGGGGGGTGTTTGCAGACGGGTTCCACGCAGAGCACTCTTACTCTTACACTAACGTTTAATTATCTCACACACACTTCTGACTGAAGCAGTGCTGCCCTCAGCAAAGCACCTGCTCCGCCGCCTTTAGGCGAACGGGGGGACAGGGGGTCGCATCCCACAATCATGGGCTGTGCAAGCTGACGATGGGCCACCCCACCACCGACCCTTACTCCATTTCCTATTGGTTGCTTTCTTTATGATGATGATGATGATGAGAACTCTTTATTGCTGTTGCAATACGCCATGTCACTAGTCACAAGTACCAGCGAAAAAAACTGGCCATCAACCCGACCATACATATACACAAACATCACAGTAGGGGAAAACAGGTCGGGAGACAGGGGCAAACAGAGAGAAGAAAAGAAAGAGAATAACATGAGGAGAGAGGAGGAGAATAAAAAACCAGCCCCCAGACTGTACTCCAGTGGGGAGGACATTGTAGGAACCGAAAAAAACACCTCAGCAACATAAGCACATGGTCACTACACCTTACAACATAAAAAGTCACGACTAGCAACAGGTGAGGGAGATGGGGAGGTGGAGGTTGTCCAGCACAGACAGACAGCCATCCGGTCCTGCAGCCATGGAGGCGCTGGTCACAGACCCGCCTGTTCACGCTGGGGGTATGAAGCGGCGAAGGCGTGGGATGGGGGGAGGGTGCGGTAGTCTTTGGGATTGGGGGAGAGGAATGCAAGAGAGTCTCGCTGCCTTGTTCTTCTGGGGGAGTTGTTAGTTCAGCAGAGGCCTTGGCCGAGGCCAATGCTGATTGGCTTTCAGCACACAGTAATCCCAATCACCATTCTGGAACCACACACCCACAATCCAGCAAGAGAATTGTATAACATTTGGCAATTGAGATGAAATAAGTGTTTATGTTTGCTTGTTGTCGCATGAGTGTGATATAGGGGGCGTGACCTTCTGGAAAAGAGAATTACATGACTGGGCTCTTCCTGTTCCTTTGAGGTTCAGACTGGTGTGCTGTGTTTTGTCTCTCCCACCAGTAGGCTCCAAGTTAGCCCTTCTCACCCACTCTCCCCCACTGGAGGTGCGCTGGCTGGCTCCCCCCCCCCCCCCCCCCCGTGTGAAACGCAAGCGGCTCGTCCCTCCTCAGCTGACACCCTTGGCCCGTGACATTTCCACTTGTTTAGAAGCAGGACAATAAGTGGTTGTTCCCCAAGCCTGTTCCACTCTCGCCCCACCCACACCGTCACGCTGAGGCTCATGGTTCGAGGCCCTGTTCACTCTCCCGACTGCCAGCCCAGATTAGCTAAACGTGTGTTGTGATGTCGCTGTATTCTAACTGCCGACCCAATACGATGGTGATTAGCCTGGAGCCCAGCCCAGGCAACACAGGCCACAAGGCTGGGGACACCCTGCACAGGGTGACATATCATGATATGACTGTATGGACTAGAATTTCCCCTGGGATCAATAAAGCTCATCTCATCCCATCTCATCCCATCTCATTCCATCCCATCCCATGCCATCTCATCCCATCTCATCCCATCCCATCTCATCTCATCTCATCTCATCTCATCTCACCCCATCCCATCCCATCTCATCCCATCTCATCCCTTCCCATCCCATCCCGTCTCTCTGTCCCTTGCTTTGTCTTGTCTTATCTTCCCTAAGTGACCCCACTGAGTGATTCAATCTGATTGGTCGACGCAGACACTCAGAAGAATTCCATTACTGGATCTTTGTTCCTGGTTCTGCACGTGTGCCCAGACAAGCACTCAAATAAAACAAAGGTTTTTAAAATACCTACGCAGGAGTGAAGAAATGGGGTTGGGGGGGGGGTGGATGGATGAGTCCACAGAGTCGATATAGAGTTACCTGTTTTCGTTCGTGTCAGTGTGAGATTTACTCAGTGTCCCGCGGAGAAGCCGAACAGGAAGTGCGGGGAGAGATAAGATCGGACTGGCCGGCCGGAAAGGGCTGGCATTGCACGGGGGTGGGGGGGGGGCTCTCATCTGGCACTGGGGCAAAGCATGGAGCTAGCAGCCCAGACACGACACCGAGCTGGCGTCAGCTTTCGTTACAGCATCTCTCTAGGCTTCGGCCTGCTAGCCAAATTAGCACGAGAATAAACAGCGAGTCGCGGGTGTAAGCTGCTCCTCTGTGGCCCTTGGGATAGAGGGCGATTACCACCATAAAGATGCCGCTTGTGTGTTTTCTTAACGAAGCTCCTTCGAGCCTCAGCAGCCGATCAGACGCGAAGGACACTTAGCCTGCTTTTCTGATATGGCTTCCATACGTTTGCGCACATGTGCGCGTGAATTATATCGTTAAACGAGCAGATTAGAACAGCTCCGGTTCCCGGCAGACGTCAGCGATGGCGAGCAAATGGGAAGAGGGCGGCCTCGGGAATCCGGAATGTTCCTTCACACGACGGGATACGATTTGGGGGGGAAGTCCTTGAGTTTTCCTTGCTGTCTGGGCGAATTAGTGAGCGGCATCGTCCACAGCACCCGGTGCCGGCAGAGAGCCCACGGCTCGTGTTTCCAACGAGACACAAGACTCTGCTCTGTTCTGCAATAGAGTCACATTCATGAGTATTTATTTACCCTGAGAGCCGACACCAGCGGGGGGCAGGCTGGGGGGGGGGCTCAGCTCCTGCCCCAGTTCTGTAAATGTCCAACGGCTTCGCATGACAAGCTTAATGCGGTGCACTAGGCCAGCCCTGGGGGTTAGCACAGTTAGCATGCTGCTAGCGTGAAGCTCATTGCTCAGTGGTGGGTGTCAGTGATGGGGGGACTGAGCTGGGGGGGCACCAGGACCTCCTGGGATCTCCATCGTGGGGTAACCCTTGTCCGTTTTGCCTTCTGATCTTTTCCCACTGGACGGCAACCTCTGCTGACAAGCAGCCAGTGAATCTCATCCACTAGTGGACTGGCCCTCTCCAACATATATGCGTGTGTGTGTGTGTGTGGGGGGGGGGGGGGGTCCTTCACACTGTGCCCATTTTGACAGCAGGATGCTCTTACTGGAAGCAAGGTCACTTGGCTAGCTCAGGGGGACCCCCCTGGACCCCGAAACTCACATTAAGCATGTTGGACCTGGGTTGCCCTAGGAGCTGTGGCCTATTTGACAGACCCCCCCCCAACATATATGTTTAAATGTAGCTATTATTTCCCACATCCCAGCTCCTTCACTATGCACCCAACCCCAAGTCCATTGATATTCCATATTAGCATTTTGTTTATTTTGTCAGGATAAACAGATTTTAACTATTTTTCTGGCTCCCTGGTTCCTGGTTCCTGGTTCTTTTCTAACCTTTGTCTATGACACCTGTAAAGCCAGAACATCTCAAATGTACCTTCACATCACCTGCATCTCTCAAGACCCAAAACCAGCAGGGTAGCTTCTAGAAATGGGGCGTGCTGCGGATTCACGGGCCACACGAGGATTCACAGGCCACACGAGGATTCACGGGCCACACAAGGATTCACGGGCCACAGGAGGATTCACAAGCCACACGGGGATTCACAGGCCACACGAGGATTCACAGGCCACACGAGGATTCACGGGCCACACGAGGATTCACGGGCCACACGAGGATTCACGGGCCACACAGGGATTCACGGGCCACACGAGGATTCACAAGCCACACGGGGATTCACGGGCCACACGAGGATTCACAGGCCACACGAGGATTCACGGGCCACACAGGGATTCATGGGCCACACGAGGATTCACGGGCCACACAGGGATTCACGGGCCACACGGGGATTCACAGGCCACACGGGGATTCATGGGCCACACGAGGATTCACGGGCCACACGAGGATTCACAGGCCACACGGGGATTCACGGGCCACACAGGGATTCACAGGCCACACGAGGATTCACAGGCCACACGAGGATTCACGGGCCACACAGGGATTCATGGGCCACACGAGGATTCACGGGCCACACAGGGATTCACGGGCCACACGGGGATTCACAGGCCACACGGGGATTCATGGGCCACACGAGGATTCACGGGCCACACGGGGATTCACAGGCCACACGGGGATTCACAGGACACAGTCTTGGTGTGATCGTGAAGAGACAGTGATTTGGAAAGAGACGCTACCTGGGATTCGCAAACAAGCGCACTGGAGCGTCTAGGACTAGAAATAGCACCGATTCGGGGGAAGCTCTCAGCCCCCCACTTAATGAGGAAGTGTGAACACAGGGCAGTTTCGCTTCCCGTCGCCCCCCCCCCGCATTTGCCGATCTGACCGCATCTCTGTCAGTAATGGCTCGTATCATTGGTTAAATATGGATTTACCGGATCGGGCTGCCGTTTTTAGCCGTCCTCTCCTTCCACAGCATGTACTGAGCTCAGTCACCTGTGTCAAGGTCTTATCAGCTAATAGTGGGGGGCCCTTGGCTGTGCGGGGGGTGGGGGGGGTTGCACACTTGCCTCACACCTTCGGGGTTGTCAGTTTGAGTGCCAACCCCATAGTATATGTGTGGCGTATGCATGCAGATCTCCTTCCACTCCCCCAAGACGTGTGTGTGTGGGTACGTGTGGGTGTGCGCGTGTGTGTGGGTGTGCGCGTGTGCATGTGCCCTGTATCGCGCAGGCCCCCCTGCTTCATGCCCTGTGCGCTGTAAGCTCTCCTTGCTGACGGAGTTATGGACTGTGGCCCAGCACGCTGTGTCTGCCGCTCCCAAAGCTCCTGTTTGTCTGGGGAAAGAGGTAGGAATCCAAGAGAGAGAGAGGGAGAAAGAGAGAGAGAGAGAGGGAGAGGGAGAAAGAGAGAGAGAGCTCCTGACAGTGATGCCTAAAAGGGGATGTGAGCAATCATCCCTGTGTGAATTGCGCAGCCTCATCAACCCACTCTCTTCCCCGGAACTTCCCCAAGCAAGGTGATTTTATTTATTAGCTGTTATACAACAGCACTTGCTAGATGAGGGGGGGGGTAACCTGGTGGCGTAAAGGTTCACTTAAAGGGGTCAGCAACTTGTGTGTCTGTGGTGTGGGGTGCGTGTGTGTGTGTGTGTGTGGGGTGTGTGTGTGTGTGTGTGGGGTGCGTGTGTGTCTATGGTGTGGGGTGCGTGTGTGTGTGTGGGGTGCGTGTGTGTGTCTGTGGTGTGGGGTGCATGTGTGTGTGTGTGTGTGTGTGGGGTGCGTGTGTGTGTGTGGTGTAGCGTGTATCCAGAAGTTGCTCTCAGGTTGATATATTTGGAAAACCTTAAATTGCATGTCACAGCTCTATGTCCCCAGCCTCACTGAGCCCCTCCCTCCCCCAGTTCTAATGACCTCCAGAATATTGGTCTCATGGTAATAATGTCATTGCCATGACACAACAGAACCTTGATGACATCACTACTGCATTGGATGGAGGGCCAATTAATGTCGAGTTACAAATCTGAAGTAGAGAGTCACCCAGCAGTGACGGCGACACCAGTGATCGCCGACACACACACACACACACACAGACACACACACACACACAGAGGGCCATCTCCTTCCAGGGACCACGCAGACCCGGTGAAAAGAATCCCTGGCTAATCCAATAAACTCTGGGCAAGAAACCTCTCCTTCCTGCGGGTGGCGCCAAACCCACTCGTCGCTCTGTCAGCCGCGCTCAGGAAATCGGTGAGGACAATTTCCTCTGGCTGTAAGCTTAGAAGACAGAAGCTAGGGTGGGGGGGGGGCTTGTCTGGTTGGAGGGGTGATGTGTGGAATGAAGAGGGGGTCTGGAAAGGGGGAAGCACGTTAATACCTGCTAGATATGATGAAAACGTTCCTTCTTCACCCAAACAATTCAGCCACCAAGAATTTGGGTTCATGTGCCACGAGGGGCATTAATTCCATCAGACTGCTTCAGGTAAGCATGTCCAGCGGGTGACATGTTTGACACCTTAAAGTGGTTACAATCTTATCCAGATCTAATACAGCCTAATACCTACAGCCTAACTCAGCTCTAACTCAGCTCTAACTCAGCTCTAACTCTAACTCTAGATCTTTCTCCTGTGTAGCTCCAAGATGGTGGAACAAGCTGCCCATTCAGATCCAGTTAGCAGATCGCTCTCACCCTTCAAATAACGCCTCAATAGTCGTCTTTTGTGCAAACACCTCATTCCGCTCAGTCACTGGCCGTGCTGCTGTCCCTTAGCTGCTCCCGTTTACATCCGAGAATGTCCCCGATTTTTGAATAAATAATAATTTGAATAAACCTTTTGTTGGCGTCCTGCAGCTCCTCAGTAATATTTTGCTGACTTACACTGATAGCTGGGGATTCACCGATAGCTCAGCCTCGCCGCATTCAAGCCCTGTTCACTCCTAGGCCGCAATATGCTTGTGATCTTCTTATCTTCTCTTATATGCTGGTTTGGATAAAACCGTCTTCTCTATAAATAAACGTGACTGTAATGTGAATGTGCTGTGATGCCCATAACTATTTCTAGAACTTGCCAGATTACTTCACATATTATCCAGGGCTCCCTGGTCATCCAACATCCCCACAGGGTTGGTGCAAAATTGCCATTTCCCAGTCCCAAGGCAGAGCCTGGACACGTCAAATAAAGATTCACCAACTGCTGTCCATATTGACGGTCATGAAATACCCAGTGAATCCCCTGTGTTATCAATCAATGAGTTTGGTGTTGCTTTGAGAATGTGCTAGTGACTAGCAGATATTTATGCCTTCCCTGGATTTCCATCCATCCATCCATCCATCCATCCATCCATCCATCCATCCATCCATCCATCCATCATCTAACTACTTATCCAGCTCAGCTTTGTAAGTTTACACGCTGAAATGGATCTTTCTCTGGGTTCCTCTGCTAATTTCTTTAGTATGTGAAATTGGATCTGCTTAATGAATATATTGGTACTGCTGACAGGATCCTGAGGGTGTAAAGAAAAACATGGCTGTATGTCCGCCCCCCCCCCAGCACCCACATTTATAGCAAAGACTCCCCATTAGGGTAGAATTCTGGGACTTTAATGACTTTAACTGGTTAATGTTCACCCCACCATTGTGTTACTGTTAAACCCCACAGTAGCCAAGCAGGACGCCTTTCATTCATCCTGTACGCTGTATTCAATATATTATTGTTTCAGTTAATGTAGTGCACTTGTGGTCCAAGGAATAGGGTAATTGCTGAGTTCAGCTTAGTGAGAATTATCCCAATTCCCAGCAGCATGTGCCCCCCCTCCCCCCAGGGTTTTCTGTCACCCCTGGCCAAGGGACAGATACGATGATCCTCTTTGCAGGAGGCTGCAGTGGGACTGGAGAAAATGGTCCAACATTATCACTTTGTCATCAGCCGCGATGTAATGGCCACGTGACGCGATCTGACCTTTTCATTGATTCACAATGGCTCCTTTGGGTCTTTGAGGTTCGACCTCCCGCCCTATGGCATCAAGCGAGCACCCTTCGGTGTCTATCCCTCCCGTATTCCATCCAGAACTGGATTTCCGTGATCCTGTAGCCCAGGACAGGAAGCAGAGGGACACCCTGGATGGGACAGCAGTCAGTACTCATACCCAATGCCACAGCTTGTGACTGACAAGCACGGGATCTGGAGCTAAGCTACATAAATATGGGGTGGAACTCCAGACATGCAGCTGGGGCTGGGCATCAAACTCACAGCCCTGCCGGTGTCTTGCTATGGCACTATTATACTGACCATGTTGTTCCTCCCCTGAATAGAGGGAATGCTAAGCATCACCAGGACCATCTAAGCAGCAACGGGACAAATTTTTAAAAAAAGCCTGTAACCTCAGACTTACAGACAACACATTTCCACATGGTACAGGCACAGCTGATCACGTCAGAACTTCACCATGATCTCCAGCCAAATTTGAAGGCAAAACCAGCCCCTCCTTCTGAGTTTAGCCATTGGCTGATGGGCCAGAGAATCTGGAAACAAGCAGTATGAGTAAGTAAGAGCTAAGCTAGCAGGTTTGGCACGACACCGATAATCTGCAGTGAGACTCGGGTTGTTTAAGGAAGTGGTCAGCGGCGAGTTTGCCCGACCAACGGCTTCCACGTCAGCATGACACAGGAGGCTATTTATAGGCATCTCCGTTTGCACCGTGTTCAGTACATGGAAAAAACAGCAGGGTGTCTGGGGGTTCTTAGGGATTAGAGAACACAGGGCCCCCCCAGGTGAGACAGGGAGATGGGAAAAGCTGAAAAAAGAGGGATGACATCATCACAGAGAAACGTCACTGTGGAGCTCTTCAGAGGGGCGTGCTCGGGTACAGCACTGCTCACATGCACAACCACTCACATACACCAGTGTTCATACGCACTACTGCTCATGCAAACTACTGTACATGTAAGCCACTGCTCGCGTACACCACTGCTCACATACACCACCACTTGTGTACACCACCGCTCAAATACTCCACTGCTTGCGTACACCACCGCACAAATACACCACCGCTCACATACACCACTGCTTACGTACACCACCACTCACATACACCACTGCTTAAGTATACAACCGCTCACATACGCCACTGCTTAAGTATACCACCACTCACATACACCACTGCTTACGTACACCACTACTCACATACACTACTGCTTAAGTATACCACCACTCACATACACCACTGCTTACGTACACCACCGCTTACATACACCACTGCTTAAGTATACCACTACTCACATACACCACCACTCACATACACCACTGCTTACATACACCACTGCTTACGTACACTACCGCTCACATACACCACTGCTTAAGTATACAACTGCTCACATACACTACTGTTTAAGTATACCACCACTCACATACACCACCGCTCACATACACCATTGCTCATGTACAGCACTGCTTATATACACCACCGCTAGGGTACACCACCACTCACATCCATGACCGCTCATGTACACGGCCATTCACACACACCACTACTCACGCACACTGCAGTACACCTAAACCAATACATACATACACCACCGCTCACATACATCATTCACATACATCACTGCTCACATACATCACCGTTCACACGTAGCACCGCTCACATACCACTGGTGCACACAAGCGGGTGCTACAGACTCTCTAATTGCACTCCTCTCTCTATAGACACAAAAACACACACACTCCTATAGACCCCCACAATACATGCACACACACAAACACACAGTCCTACAGATGCACACACAGCCCTAAAGGCATGCGTACACTGACCCTGATCACACGCACAGAGAGCCAGTAAAGGTCAGTGCAGACGAGTCCCCTGCACACCACAACCCCACCTCAGTGCTCAGTGACTTAAGCGTTGCCATTCGGCCCTAATTGCAGGTTGCCTTGAAGGGGCAGCGAAGGTGACCCCAACAGCACTGAAACCAATCCAGAGGTGCCCTTAATTATCGCCATTATCATTAATTCAGCTGTGGCGGGGGGTCACAGCTGACCCAGGGTGGGGGGGGGGCATCATTGAGTGGGCTGGTGAGTAACCACAGCTAAAGACCCCAGAAAGGCCACTATTTGGAATATTCACCACCAGCACTGCATAGCAAAACAGTCTGTGTCTCATTTAGGAACTTCCCTGTTCTCTTTGAAACATATTGTAGCATAAAAGTTAAAAATAATCGCTATGCACTAAGGCCGCTTCCTGTGGACGTAGGCAGACAGTCATCACATAAAAACAGCCGACAGCAAGAATTATATTTCTCATATATATATATAAATCTAAATACTGATGAGACGTGTTACCCAGCAGCAAGTGAGAGAACTGAGCAGGTTTTCTTAATGACAGATTTGTTGCTCACGGATTGCAGTGAAAAAGTTTTATTTATTCTTACGATGAGCAAAAGTCGGGTGTTTGGGATCTGAATGGGCTGCAGTTTTGGTTCTGCTTTTCTTCATACTGGTTTACCTGGTAATTTTCCCCTAGGTCTCTGGCACGCCGCCGCCTGGCCTTACTGGTCGGAACCTGTGCTGGCAGCTGGGGGAGGGGGGTGTTTCGCTGCAGTCATGTGATGGGGGTGCTCTGTGCCCAAGGGCTGCCTCCCGGGAGCGTCCACGAGCCAGCAGAGTGGCTGAAAGGACTCGCTTCCCGTTTTGGGGGCTCTGCCTGTTCCCTTTCGGAGGGAAAGCATTATTCCGGCAGGTTTGCTTTTCTTTGCACTCGGACATCCCCAGGCAGCGCCGCGTGTCACTAATGAGTCATAAGGGCTTTTAAAATGACATTTAATTTAATATTGTGACACTTAAAGTTTAAGAGTAAGCAGTATACTATTAAGAACAAGTAAATACCAAGTTTAAAAAGCATGGGGGGGGGGGGGTTCATTCAGCCCATGTGGCCGTGGTGTGGAGGTGCACCCCCGCCCTTCCCAACCACAGCAAATAGCAGCCCCTCCCCCCCATAGCAAGCTGATCAGAGGACTGCATCCACCCTGCCCACAGTTTCTGACGCCCCCCCCCACCCCACCGCCTGAATGCCCAAAGGGGCGACATCACCAACATCTTGAGGGGAGAAACACCCCCATCAGCAAACATCCTCCCTGTCAAGGCTGCGAGACCAGCAGCCCCTTGCTTTACGGCGAAGTTAACAGTCTTTGCCCGATCTCACCTTTGGCACCTAAAACCCGGGGAATGTACCGAGTCTGCCTACAATCCGGTAGCAGGGAGGGCGGAGGTTAGGAACGCAGACTCCTGCCAGTTCAAATCCCAGGAGGGGTCCTGCTGTTATACCATTGAACAGGATAAATAAGCTGAATTGTGGCGATAGGCTTTGTGTAAGTGGGTAACGTCTGTTTGTATAATGGCATCAGCTCAGTTTCTGGAAATAACGTGACTTTTCACTGCTATCCCTGAGCAATAAATCTGTCGTTAAGAAAAGCTTAATTTTAAGCTCATTTCTCTCACTGGTTGCTTCGTACTGAGCAGCCTTCCGGCCAAAGAGCACCGTTAGCGATAGCGCTTAGCCCATGGGTACCGCCCTGAACAGTGCGGCGTTCACGCTTGCAGAAAGTCCGCCGAGGCCTCAAAATCATTCATGTAGACACGCAATTCCCATCCTCGGGTCACAGCCCAGCTTAGATAGAAGTTAAACCAGCTTATTGCTGGCAGAATCCCACATGTACAGATTCGCACCTAGCAGACAGCGTTTGTCACTACTGCCCTAATCAGTGGTAAGTCTTGTTTTTCCATTTATTTAACCTCATCAAGTTCAGGCTCAGGTCATATCACAATGCTCTCTAAATATATGAAGCTGTGACTGCAGAGAACATAAAGTGAGATCCCAGGAGGGCTGGACCGTGAAGGAAGGCCTTGGGCTTGGGCCTTGGGCTTTAGGCAAGGATAACGTGAAGCACTTTGAGACAGTGAACTGTTGTAAAAATACACAATACAAATGAAATTTTATTGAAATGAAATGAAAAGAAATGGAATGAAAAGCAGGCCCATGAAACCCGGAATGTTCCGGTGAAGCATCCGTCTGGGTGAAAAGGCAGAGCTGGGCTACTCACTATGGAGGGCAGCAGTGTCTGAACATCAGGGAGGTGTGAGGTGTGTGAGTGGGGGGCAGTGAGAGAATGGATCTGGAGGCTGTTAAGGCGTCCTACAATTTATAAGTGGGGGGGGGTGGGGGTAGAGAGCAGGCAGATTTTGTCACTCTGGTAAAAGGAGTGACAGTCTGAGATCTGGGGGCTCCACCCTCAATGACGCACCAGTATAGGGGGGGGCTGCCAGTGATGACGCTATGGGAAGCTGGCAGTGTGGGGGCAGAAATTTCAGACAGGTGCAAAGCCGACTCTTACCCTCAATATCGTTCATCATGCCGACCCCCCCCCCCCCCCAGGAATTCTTCTCATGCTTCCCAGGGCCCAAAGTGCCAACTCCATCAGCTCCAGCTCACAGCTTACCTACAAGACAGGCCTGGCGGGGCTGGGGGGGGGGCGATGGGGGGTATCGCAGTGCCCATCCAAGCCCAGGAAATGGGCAGGGGGCGGAGAGGGTGGTGATGGCCAAATTACACCCCCCCCCTCAACCAGCTGAATCTGGGGACCCAGTCTGGCATCAGCCCCCCCCCCCCAGGACAGAAAAAAACCTACCCCACCAATAGAGTGAAAAAACAACAGGGGGCCAGGTGGGGGGGGCGGGGGAGGGGGGGTGGACAGACACGATTTAGCTATTTGCTCCCACTGTTTGCCCTGAATTCTTACACCGTCGCTCAAAGTCGAGCTGAGAAGTTTCCCAAGGTGCCCGTGTGTGAGGGAGGCTGAAGGAGAGGAACTCTGTGAGAATCTGCCCCCCCCCCCCCAGGACCTGTCCTGACCAGTGCCGGTGTGCCCCC
Source organism: Brienomyrus brachyistius (assembly GCF_023856365.1). Classification (NCBI taxonomy): domain Eukaryota; kingdom Metazoa; phylum Chordata; class Actinopteri; order Osteoglossiformes; family Mormyridae; genus Brienomyrus; species Brienomyrus brachyistius. Next base: position 4,415,996 of record NC_064537.1, read on the forward strand.
CCAACAACACCGGCCGAGAGACCTCACTGCAAAAGCTCAGTGTGAACCATGTGCGGGAAAATATGGGGGAGCGAGGCCTTCTGTGACACTGCAGGGCGCTATAAACCGCAAACAAATCAAATAAATAAAAGCTTGGCTCCACAGAGCTCCTCTTTTCTTCACTGGGTGACTCCGGGCTTCGAACAGACATACCTCCCGGCTTAGGAGACGTCAGGCAGGAAGTACGCAATCACAACAGTGAAAAACAAAGCGTGGGTTATTATGGAAATAAGGACAACATAAAAATGTGTGACTGAATAAATACAATGATATTTAATGCAGATTTAAGATGAATTCAGCTTAACTTTTCCAGCTTTTAAGGTAAAACTGCTGTGACATGGGCTGTGAACTTCTCAGAGGGGTCCATGGGAGGTGCTGTGTGACTTGGCTGGTAAGGACGCTGTGTCTGTGATCAGAAGGTTATTGGATCCAGTCCCACTGTCTTTGAGGTGATCGCTGTTGGGCCCTTGACCAAGCAGAGCCTTTATTCTCTGTTGCTCTAGATAAAAATTGCTGTTAAATATGTAAATTTTATCCATTTGTCATATGAGGGTATTTTTTTGTACGTGGATTGAGAGGGTTTTTCGGAAAGATCCTTAATTGTTGACGGGTGATATGCCTTTCGAAAGATACCGCTTCAGTCGAGATGGAATGTTATATCTTACAGATTTATTAGCTCCGTATAATAGAAGTCCGACTAGGCGAAGTCAGGCTCTCAGAGCCACACAGACACTGTGCCTTGACATAACTGCAGGCAGCACTTCCTTGTAGACGATGCGGAAAATATATCAAAGAGTAGAATTGTTTTCCCCGGACACCTGCGAGTGCAGGCAATTAAAGAGGCATTTTCTGCCATTGCAGGTAATGCGTACGCAATAAAATCACAGTTCTATAAGGAATTTAAATATCACGCTAATATTCTCATTACACAGAATTCCCAAAGCCTCCTTCTTATTGGCTTCAAAAGGAATGTTTTATAAATATTACAGATTTCCTACATTTCATATACATAAAATTAACAAACACATACACACAGAGACATACATACATAGGCCTATATATGTATATATGTATATATATGAATGAAATGTGGTGTTTGTCCTTCACTTTAACCTGTTCCCATGTCCTGCATGATTGTCCTTGTATTTGATCTATAATTATGACAATAGAAGAATAATGAAACACTGGAAATGTAATATTACATTCAAGTGATCCATCCATCCATCCATCCATCCATCCATTTTCCAAACCGCTTATCCTACTGGGTCGCAGGGGGGTCCGGAGCCTATGTGATAAATATAATAACTAAAAACTACTTACACATTTAATTTGTCTAACACCTTTTGCCATCTTTTCTGGTTTGGCCGCTTTTGATGCGTTTCCTTTAACACATATTATATGTTTGAATTCTCCTCTAATAAAAGGTCCTGCTCGGATTGCGTGAAAAATTGCGTCCTGCTTTTTTACATTTTTTGGAAGCTAATGAGAGACTTACCGACCAAGGTTTCTAGACTCGATATATATATGGGCTTCTCAAGCAGCGTGGGCACATGCAGTCATCTCAGACGAATGGATCCAGCTAGACTAATCTATTACACAGCTGCGTTTGAAAAACCGACTTATCCACCGGCATTAACTCATCCAAGAAGAGGTATCTGATCTCGGATGATTTAGGCGACATACGGAAAATACCCCCCACAGGGTCTCCTACATCTGACATGACAGATGACACACAAGCACACCGTTCAACATGTGACTGTCAGTTAACGGCATCCGTGCGTGCGCGTGTCTGAGGTGACGGGTAACTGCACGTGGAGCAGGTGACTGAAATCGAGGCCTTGATTTGAATTCAGGCACTGAGGGAGTGACCTCTGCAGTAACACAGAGAGGATGAGGATGGGGATGGGGGGGGGGGGGTGTTATGGATGCCGGCCAGCCATGAAACACATGTAAGGCATCGGGACTTTCTGTCAGGGACCTGACAAATTAGCAAAAATAACAATAATGTCCTCCTGCCTGAGTGGGACTGGCTCTATGGCTGCAGAAATCCCTGGACTGGGTGAGCTGGTTTGCAAGCCGCCTCAAATAAATCAACGAAACCAGTGGACTTTAGTCTCAACAGGTCCAAACTGGTGTACGCTGTTCACCACTGGAGAACCTGCTGGTAAACTCCCAATCATTTCTAACGAATATCAACAAACTGGTCCTGTAGCCCCCCCCCCAAAGAAAAAAAAAAAAAGATAAAATAAATAAATCAACTGGAAATTTAGCTAGATTTGTTCTGGGAATGTCTGTTGAAATGTTCATATTATTATTATTATTATTTTGGATATACTGGATGCGTTTATTACCCCTGACTGAAGGACACGTGGACGCATCTCTCACCACAGACCCGGATCCGCGAGATTAAACGCATCCAGAGATTAAACGTATCCAGAGATTAAACGCACCCAGAGATTAAACGCATCCAGAGATTAAACGCATCCAGAGATTAAACGCACCCAGAGATTAAACGCACCCAGAGATTAAACGCATCCAGAGATTAAACGCACCCAGAGATTAAACGCACCCAGAGATTAAACGCATCCAGAGATTAAACGCACCCAGAGATTAAACGCACCCAGAGATTAAACGCATCCAGAGATTAAACGCACCCAGAGATTAAACGCACCCAGAGATTAAACGCATCCAGAGATTAAACGCACCCAGAGATTAAACGCACCCAGAGATTAAACGCATCCAGAGCAGATTCGTATCGCCTCCTGCAGTTTTTCCTTGTGTTTTCTCTCTTTTTTGCACTTAGAATGACCTCATAACCGAATTGTTTTAATAAAACTGTACAGTTTTGTCCTAAATAAAATGAACCTAATTCAAATAATAATAATAATAATAATAATAATAATAATAATAAGAAGAAGAAGAAGAAGAAGAAGAAGAAGAAGAAGAAGAAGAAGAAGAAGAAGAAGAAGAGAAACCGAAAATGATATAATACCTTTGGGATGTTATCCGTGGTATAGAATGTTGTTAAATTCACCTGATAAAACAGGTAACAGACAGGAAGCCTAACCAACGCGAGACAGACACGCGTCATGCCTCTGACAGTTTCTCATTCCGGTTTACACAGAGCGGATTACACTATTTTTTTATCCTGTAAAGCCGGAAAATTCTCCTTTCTGAGCAAACTCCCAAAGCCTGTTTACCCGGTGACAATGGCGGCTTTGTGATCAAGCCCTGTCGCTAATCTGCTTATTAGACGCCAGAACCGAAATCTGAATCTTCGGCTCCTCGCTTCAGGTTCGCGATACGAGGTTCCGGAGAAGGGGGGGGATTTTCGTTTGGTTGACAAAATAATTGGAGTAACTTTGAAAGTGGATCCGCACCGTTTGCGTGATGAAGTTCAGCGATATAAGCATTTTTCGTGAAAAACATTTTAGAAATAATGAATAAACAAAAATTGCTACTTAATATAAAATATAAAGCATGATAAATGTAGTAACCATAATCAGATTTATGTAAAAAAAAAAAAAAAAACTTTTCGTTCAAATATGCTATTGATTATGCTGGGTTATACGAATATATTTTACTAGTGTAACAATTTCCAAGAATTACTTTTACAATGCTGGTAATGTCGACGGTTATAATAATAATAATAATAATAATAATAATAATAATAATAATAATAATAATAATAAGCATTTATCGATTGCATTATTTAACTACATTCGAAAAATATCCAATATTATAATTTAATTGTAGCCTATACATTTTTTACATTTCCATTTATACTTGTATATTAACCTTCAGTCATTAGTATTCGTGTGAATTCAAGTTATAGTATAGGGAAAAAAATAGAACGGAATGTCATTGTACATTTTCTTGTAGAACGAAATTTGCATTTTTATATATTTTTTATGAATAGAATAGAATGAATAGCGAATCCCGGCATGCGTTTAAACACAGCCATTGTCTTGTTGTAATGAATGCTGTCCAGATAATGCGCCTTTAAATGGTGCAGGTAAGCCGGGCCGCTGCTTGCAGTCTTTCGGCCTTGCAGCCGTCCGTTCCGGTGCCCTGGCCGGACACACGCACCTTCCTTAGCGGACTAGCGGCAGCTTCCGCCGATCCCTGTTCTCATCTTGCTAACGTACGTCGTGTAATAGTTTGTTTGGCCGACTGAAGTTGTAGAAATGTAATTGCAGGGGTAACGTGCTCAGCATATGTGCTTTCCTAGGCTACCTGAAGTTTCACATCTAATAGTTCGCAGATGTCTGCGTACGTGCGCCGTTTTTTTCTTTCCATCTCGAGGCTCGTATTCTGCCTTGAACGAACGGGAAACTCGGGACTTCTGGATGTTGTAAAATTGTTTGTATGTGTTATGTCAACCCCCGCCCCCCCGTCGCAGTAGGATCGGCCCGTAATCCTATCTGCCGCTCCGCTTAATTAGGACCCTGGTCCTAAAGACAGAAACCCAGTCACACCAGCCAAGACATCTGACGTTTATTTACACGGCGCCTGTTTATTTAAGATATTCACATTTTAACAGAACGCGGCTCTTTTTAAAAAACAGTATATTCACTGTTACGGGGGTTACGCAAAGATAATAAAAGAGATTCTATCCATTTTATTATTATTATTATTATTATTATTATTATTATTATTATTATTATTATTATTATTGGTGATAATTAGCGGGCGCTTGGCCGACGGTGTTCCCTAAAAGCCTCTCCATTCGGCTGTCTAAGGCTGGCAGAATCCTTCTTATTTGCCGTGCTCATACATTTTAAACTCCGCTTGTTAAGAGTTCTGTGACTCAAAGTGATGGTGGAGAATTCGTTTCACATATGTCACCCCGGTTCATTAACACGCTCCATCCTTTCCCCATCCGCATCCTGCATGCATAATCCCTTTCTTTAATAATTGTTACATTACATGAATATTTATTCACGATATTTTATGTTCCATTTTAATTATATTTCGACATTACATTGACTGCGGTTGACTGTGGAATTATTCCCAAAAACAAAGTACTTTTTCTTGGTGGGTTAGCAAGACTGAATTCCGGATACCTCAATATATCTTTTAAGAAAGAATGGAAAGAATTACATGGAGAATTGAAGTGCTGAAGGCGGTCAACCCTCTTACAACGATCAGAAACGCACGTCAACCACTAAAACCCCAACAGCGCTTTATCAAACGCGCTCTTTAATCATACCCTGCTTATAAATTGAATTGTTCATACTATTGCATTATATTGTGCATTTATGGAATCAAAACTATACAGATTCGTGTCATACATCTTTGTTTATAACTTTTTACATACTCCCCTAAATGGCATGGAAATGACGATTATTTGCTTATCTAGTTCTGCAAAAAGCAGTTAATCGTGATACTAAATAATATACGTCTGAGTCCATCTATGTAGCGGCAAATATCAATCACCGTCAGTGTGACGCGAAAGGCGCCTCGTCGCGGTCCACAGTAGCCGCCCCGCCCTCCTGCAGGCGGCGCACCGGGAGCGACCCCCGCTCCTCCTGCCGACACCCGGGAGCGACACCCCGTATGAGGATAAGCAGAGCTCCGAGGGTGGGGGAGGCGCCACACAGCGCACCTTGTTAAGGTCGATGTGTTACCGTGTGCTACAGTGTTGCTACCAAACCACCATTCCGACATAAATTTTCTGAGAAGTTTAGGCCTAATTCTGTTAGAAGTGTTTCAACCGGCTTAATATTTTAACTACTAGAATGATACAGATATCAAACTGAAAACGTCATCCACTCGCAGCCGCTAACTGAATGGATGGGTGGATGGTTGGATGGACAGATGGATGAAAGATAATTTTAAAAGTATATTGTTTTGCCATTTCCCGTTTTAATTTCGACAATACATCTAATGCAAATAACGATGTAGCCCCCAAGAAATGCACTTATACGTAACAGATTAAGCTAAATAATAAATAAATCGCGATTGTTTTACTTTTTGTTATTATTCTTGGTGAAACAGCAGCATTCCGACTAATTGGCTATAAAAGCAATAACAAATGCTCTCGCGCAATCTGACTGCGAAAGCGCCTCTTCTGCGACCAAGCCGACCGGCCCGGCATCGTGGACTGATATCCCCCCCTATCGGTGAAAGCGAGACGCGGGCAAACGTGGCTGAGAGGCGCCCCGTGTTTCGGTTCGCAGAGATATGGCATCGGAGGGCACTGTTTGCGTCCTGAAGAAGGAAGTTCCATCCTAGCAGCTTTAATTAACCTTCCTTTCCATCTCGAAATTACTTTCTGGCATTTGGCAGCGCGGTTCCAGCAGCGTTTTTGGAGTGAATGGAGCTGAAGTCGATCACTCTGAATGTTAGAAACTGGAAGGAGAAAGATTAGATGATGTTGGAGTGGATTTATTGCCCTCTTGTCACAATGTCCAGCATTTATTTTGTAATATTACATAATCTCCCGTTTCAAATTTGGCCACTAGCAATACTGCTGTTACTATCACCAACGCAATAAACGCTAAGATTTCTACCGCTGTTATATTACTAAGAAATTGTATCATGACTAACATATTACTTTTCCTCTCTTAGAACTATTACAACTAATAATAACCAAATAATAAAACTCATACTACTGCTGATTGACAGACACTGGTATTATTTTCATTGCGTCCAAAGCAAGTCATTACTTTATATTACATTAAATTTACCATATTATGGCCAAAACAGACGCCAAAGGGAGCGACTGAGTCACAAAACTTTTTATTTGAAGCAAATAAATCAAATATACACACACCCCTTGTAGGAGCAGAACTCTTAAAACGAAGCTGACTTCGCCTGTTGAATTTATTTAGGAGTTCAATATACAGGAGCTTATTAGTTAAGACTGGGGGCGGTGGTAGCGGGTCTCCTCCCCAAGATATACGGGCCAATCGGGCGCCGCTCTTCAGGTGACGAGCCGATAAAGTGTGACTGCAGGAGCGCCGACGTTCGGAAACTCTCTGGCGATTTGGGAATAACTGTGGGCAGGGAGGCTCTGTGCTTTCAGTCCGCGAAAGTCCGCAGGAGAAAGCGCTCGCAAAACCGCATCGGTACAAGACTTGCATGTCAGTCTCCGGGGTGCCGAGAATCTCAGCCGACTTTCAAAGGGACATCTGAGATTTTTTTCGAAAACTTTTTCTTTTGGAGAAATTACAGTTTGACGCTTTATACTCATTCTTTAAAGACAACTTTTAATAACTTAATATTTTGCAAAAAAAAAAAGTTTTTTCCCCCATTTTTTTTCTCAGCCGTACCAGGCTTTTTCGTTTTTTTTTAGAGTTTATTTCCTCTGTATTTGTGCATCCCATAATTTTTTCGCATGAATCTACTCGATCCATTTCTGAAAATGTCAGACGAGCAAGATAAGTGCCTTTCTGACGCCCCCAGCCCCAGCATGTCGGAGGACTCCGCGGGATCCCCCTGCCCCTCCGGATCTGGCTCCGACACAGAGAACACTCGACCCTCCGAGAACAGCATGATTGGACCCGACGGTCAGAGGGTAGACTTCAAGAAGGACGAGGAAGACAAGTTCCCCTTGTGCATCCGAGAGGCGGTGTCCCAGGTGCTGAAGGGCTACGACTGGACTCTGGTCCCGATGCCCGTCAGGGTGAACGGCACCAGCAAGAACAAACCGCACGTCAAGAGACCGATGAACGCCTTCATGGTGTGGGCTCAGGCTGCGCGGAGGAAGCTGGCGGACCAGTATCCACACCTACACAACGCGGAGCTCAGCAAGACTTTGGGCAAACTTTGGAGGTAGGTTTCCCGTCCCGTTTCAGCCGGCTGAGACTGCTGCAGTTGGACCAAGTTTGGTGCGCCGTCGCGGAGTCCAAGAACGATGCTTTATATGGTTATGTGCAGTTTTGAATGAGTTCATATAGTCATTTGGCCTCTATTTGTGCATTTGTTTTATTCTAATATAAAACTCTGTCATGCATGCATTTGAAAATCATGCTGATTCAAACGAAGCGATGTAAGCCCCGTTCTTCGTATCACCAGCTTCCAGACAGAGTGCACTTGGCATCAGTTTGCGGTTCGCGTTTAGAAACGGGTTTCTGGACCCCAATCCGTGTATAACATTAAGAGATTTCCGGTTAATCTCTAAATTCGCCTAAAGCATGGCAAACGAGGTCGGTTTCCCTGCTGCCTCCGCCAACTTCTCCGTCTTCCAGGTTGCTCAACGAGGGGGAAAAGCGCCCGTTCGTGGAGGAGGCTGAGCGCCTCCGGGTGCAGCACAAGAAGGATCACCCTGACTACAAATACCAGCCGCGGCGCAGGAAGTCAGTGAAGAACGGTCAGGGCGAGGCGGAGGACGGCGTCGAGCAGACGCACATCTCCCCCAACGCGATCTTCAAGGCGCTGCAGCAGGCGGACTCGCCCGCCTCCAGCATGGGCGAAGTGCACTCTCCTGGAGAGCACTCCGGTAGGGCTTCCCACCGGCATGCATATATATATATATATATATATATATATATATACTAGAAATGGTGTATGTGTATATATACATGGTGTGTGTGTGTGTAGCTAGTGTAAAGGATACTAATGAAAGTATTCATGGGTGTCTCTAAATTATATCCCAAGCCGAGAGAGATTCTAACCATAATATACATGCATATATAAATCATTAAAAGCTTTATGGGGGTTATCGTGTAAACATAACACCTGTCTTTACTCTGCCGATTTATGACCCACCCCCACCCCCGGCCCGCATGGTGAAAACTTTGTATAACAGCCCTCCCAGTAACTCATAAAGCTTATCTCTCCCTTTCCGATATTCAAAGAAACACCCTTATTGGCTTTTATGCTTTGGACGTCGTGCCTTTTTACTGATTAATGCCTTCATTATTTTTTCCCCTCCAATCTTCCACTCGCAGGCCAGTCCCAGGGGCCCCCCACACCCCCCACCACCCCCAAAACAGATGTGCAGACTGGCAAGGTTGACCTGAAGAGGGAGGGGCGCCCCCTGCAGGAGGGGGCCGGCCGTCAGCTGAACATCGACTTCCGGGATGTAGACATTGGCGAGCTGAGCAATGACGTCATCTCCCATATCGAGACGTTCGACGTCAACGAGTTCGACCAGTACCTCCCTCCTAACGGTCATCCTGGGGCACCAGTCAGCGGCACGGGCCATGGGGCTGGGGCTGCAGTCTCGTACGGGGGCAGCTACAGCATGGCTGCCACACCCCCAGCCTCCCAGGCCGGCTCGGCAGGCAGCGGTGGCAGTGCACATGGCTGGATGTCCAAGCAGCAGCAGCAGCAGCATCCCCTGCCCAGCCTGGGCGGAGAGCAGGGGCAGACCCAGCAGAGGGCCCCACACATCAAGACGGAGCAACTGAGTCCCAGCCACTACAGCGAGCAGCCGGGCTCCCCCCAGCATGTCAGCTACGGCTCCTTCAGTCTACAGCACTACACCACCTATCCCGCCATCACACGCTCCCAGTACGACTATTCCGACCACCAGGGCGGCGCCACTGGCAGCAGCACCTACTATAGCCATGCCTCCGGCCAAGGCTCCGGCCTCTACTCCACCTTCAGCTACATGAGCCCCGGGCAGAGGCCCATGTACACCCCCATTGCAGACAGCGCCGGTGTACCCACTGTAGGCCAGACGACCCACAGCCCCCAGCACTGGGAGCAGCAGCCTGTCTACACCCAGCTGTCCAGACCCTGAGGTTAAAGGGATCCCCCACACCCCACACCCCACATTGCCCCCACCTGCCCTCCAAAGTGGGAAGAAATGCTTCAGATCTGAACACGGGACGCTGGATGGTTCACGCGTGCCTTTTTTTTTACACTCAGAGTTGTGATTATATATTTTTAGCCATAATTACAAAAAAAAAAATCTTAAAGACTCCTCTGTGAGGATATATTAATTATGAATATTTTAGTATGTACTGTGTATGTTTCTTCCACTTTGACAGTTTATTCCGGGGGATTTTTCCGTGTTTGTAGGTAATAACTTGGTTTCACAGCTAAGTTAGTGTAGTCTTCGGGTCCATTTGCTGGCCCCCTTGGGATCCATTCGCTGCCCCCCCCCTGGGTCCATTTTCCAGCCCCCATTACCGCTGTAGTCTTTTAACCCATTTAATTTATTAGCATTAATTTTATTATAAAGTAATTATTTGCATTTTTTTTCTTTAATACAGCCGTGTACAACTAAAAGATAGTGCCCTTCTGAATATAAAAGTTTATATGCCAATATGTTTCCTGTCAGAATAGTGGTACTTGTTTAAATATGGTACAAATTGTAACCATCTTGTTTATTTATCATTTGTAAATGCGCCTATTTTAAATCTGTATTTGCTCTCTCTTGGTATCTAGTTGTGTACAGATTACTTTCGATTGTGAAATCTTGATTTGAACTTTTATTTTTTGTTAAAGAAAAACTGGAATAGTTGTACTTTCATACAGATCATGGCAGGAGAAATGAAGATGTGGTAGATTTCCTTTTTTTCAGAGTAACAAGCCTTTTTACATAAAGGACTTTTCTTATTTCTATTACCTATTTTAGTACTGATTTTGACGAATTTCTAATACGGCTGAACGAAACCTTGTTTTCTTAGATGACTTTAATACGCTACTGCCTTTTGAAGAAGCTTATCTTTTGTATAATATTGTTTGCAATAAAACACAAAATGTATTGGGGATAAAACAAATTCTAAGTGAGTTGTGGCGTTTATTCTCTCCTCGCGGAAATACCCCCCGGCGTTTTCAACGAACTTGGCCGCACGGTGGTAAACGGACGTGCAAATAAATTCAGTAATGTTTTTTCAGAGGCAGCCCGCTTCCGATGGGCAGTCGCTATAGCAGCTGTCGCCATGACGTCGATCGCCAGCCTCGTATCTCATTCCACCAGATTCTGTCAACTGTCACAGGCGGAGGAGTACCCCGTGAGCTTTGCGAGAGAGATTTCGTTTGGTCTGGGGGGAAGCGAGGGGAGGCTTGCTTTTTGTTTTTTTCTAGAACTTTCTTTGTTGCACCATCGGGGACTCCAGGAGGTTCCTTGCTGCGCTGGCGAAACGGCCCCAGACTCCATTCCTGCTGGAGGGAGACGCATCCAGAGGTCTCCGAGACGCTGACCCATGGTTCCTCTGTAAAAGCTCACCACGGAGCTGAGGCTGCCTGCGTCATGCGCCATTCTCTTCCCTTGTTCTTTTCTCTCCGCCTGGTCACGCATCTCTCTCTCGGTGACGTCACCGCTGGGTTTTCGTTATCCACTGAAACGAAAACGGCCGCCGTGTCCTGTAGCGACACGGAGTGCGGTCCGCTTCGTAGTCAGCTGTACCCGAGTGGTTGTGATTATTTAGTCAAGGGGGACGCTGGAAGCCCCCCTCCCATTCCGAAAAACTTTTGATTACTCTGGGATGGACGCCATCATTTGCGTGGGCTGTGCCCTCCCTTCCCACCCCCCCCCACCCCCCCCACCGCTGATTTCCCACCACCAATGCACTCTTTGCATCATGCCCAAGACTATCAACCAAACTGGGAGCGGAGGTGAGCAGTGATGGCTGTACTGTTTATACTGGATATTCCGTTCTGACACCTGTGTGAAAAGTATTTCCCAGGGATAAAAGGCTCATAAAGGTGTTTTGTGTCACGGGGGGGCTTTTCTCAGACCACATGAAACCATCAGATGTTCCCAAGTCTCACACTGCTGTTTCCTTGGTATTAGGCATATTTCCCAGGATGCATCACCACGCAAGGCAATGACAACACATCAACCTTCTCGTAAGTAAACAAACACCCTGATGTTCTTACAGTGACACAGACACATTGACTGGTCCTCAATGTGTCCCCCCCCACACATACACACACACACTGATGTTTGTATCCATATCTTCTGAATATAAAAGTTTATATACCAATATGTTTCCTGTCACAGATTCCTTATAAATTTGAATTTCCCCTTTTTACCACAATGTCAAAAAAAACACACATTGTTTATCACATTGTGGGGATTTTTGATCCCCACAATGTAATATATACATAAACACACACACATACACACACCCACACACACAAATACCTGCCAACTCTTCAGCTTTCACTTCTCCAGGATGAGCGAGGGCCAGCTCGGGGCCGGACACTAAGCCACGCCCCTCTTCATCCGGGCACACACTCAGAGACAGGAATATCACTCACGAGAGAAGAATTTTAAAAAAAGCATTTGCTTAGCCCAGGAAAATGTAGATGGTAGCGTTCCTGGAAGAATCTGCAGGAAGTTACCCGTCCAAATGCCAGGTGAAGGTTCTCCAACGCTGAGGCCGGTGATCTGGAGCAGTGACCCCAAAGCTCATCTCGCAGTATTACCTGCCATCGCAGCACAGATCTGTAAACGCTTTGCAGGCCATCGGACGAGCCACGCAGCTCGGGAAGGCAGCTGGGTCTGCCCAAGTGTGCTCCCGGTACATGGTGCCCAAGTGTGCTCCCGGTACATGGTGTCCAAGTGTGCTCCCGGTACATGGTGCCCAAGTGTGCTCCCGGTACATGGTGCCCAAGTGTGCTCCCGGTACATGGTGCCCAAGTGTGCTCCCGGTACATGGTGCCCAAGTGTGCTCCCGGTACATGGTGCCCAAGTGTGCTCCCGGTACATGGTGCCCAAGTGTGCTACCGGTACATGGTGCCCAAGTGTGCTCCCGGTACATGGTACCCAAGTGTGCTCCCGGTACATGGTGCCCAAGTGTGCTCCCGGTACATGGTGCCCAAATGTGCTCCCGGTACATGGTGCCCAAGTGTGCTCCCGGTACATGGTGCCCAAGTGTGCTCCCGGTACATGGTGCCCAAGTGTGCTCCCGGTACATGGTGCCCAAGTGTGCTCCCGGTACATGGTGCCCAAGTGTGCTCCCGGTACATGGTGCCCAAGTGTGCTCCCGGTACATGGGGTCCGAAGCGACAGACCTGTTCTGGCTCTTTGGCAGGATCAGATGTGACCAGATCCTGCCGCATGAAGATCATTTACATACTTTCTGTTGGTTCATTTGGAGGCTTAACAGAGTCAACATGGACACCTCGGTGTGTACATCTACTTTGCAAACATTATGTAAATAAGGGGGGGGGGTTGAGCATGTGAAAATAAGCCCATGACTGTAGCCTGGAGATGTGGTAGAACATTTGCCAAAAATTCCTCACCCCAGGTGCTATTCTCCGTTTTTGAAAGCGTCCCCACGGGTCTGAGTTCTACTAAAGCAAAAGCTCTCATGACCCAGGAAGGCTGATGGCATAGCCAGAACTCAGTCAAAGGTTAAAGGTCACCACCCTGGGGGGGAGGGGCGGGGGGGAGCTCCAGGAGGGTCCCCAGGGCTCACAGCTGGGCTTAGGATGCCCTGGCATGCTGTTTGACCTCAGCCACATGACCCTGTAATGTCACTTGTCATTTACATGGGATTTCCAAGACCCGAATTCTGCAGACCGCAGTCGGTCGGACGGACTGCTAGCGGCATATCAGAACCTGCCTTTGACTCTCTGGTCCAGCGCCGCCATATCTGGAAACCCGACTTCGCCAAGTACTGTTCCTCACAGCCATGAACTGCAAATCGGCCCCCGGTGCTGATAACAGCCAGAGGTGACACAGACCTGTTCTGTTACTTTTTAATGGTGTGGATTATAAACAATAACTAATTCCATTTCAAGGTTACGCTGACGGTTTTTCTCGGGGGCTGAACGGACAATGTTTCTGGTTTTGCTTCCCTTTGCCCTGGATGAAGATAAGTGACATTATTACTACTGCCTACACCCCCATTCAGCTGAAGGCTTATGTTGTGATGGGTGGCTCATTGTGAGAACGAGTACAAAAGAGGGAGCCCCTTGCCAGAGGGTCACAGGTTCAAATCCCAGCAATACCAATAAACGTGGTTCCTAGAGCAGAGATCGGTGAAATACCCAGCTGTGAAAATGGGTTAAAGGTTAAGTTGAAGCGTGGCGATATTTTAGGTAAAAGCTTCTGTTCATCAATGCGAGGTGGAGAAGTGGCCCAGTCTGTCTCCAGCGCGGCTGAGAATGCCTGCCTGAAACTGCATCCCTGTCCTTCACATCATGTGCAGAACACGCGGTGGGGGGGGGGGGGGGGGTCTGGCAGGAGCTCCCGGAAAATCCAGGGGAGCTGGAGGATACTACAGCGGGGGGTCAAAGGTCATAAGGTTCCAGATGTCCTTGACAGGAAGCTGAGCTGTTTATATGACAGTTCGGGGAGGGGGAGCACGTTTGGCCCCCCTCAGAATGAAAAACAGGCCACGGACATGCAGAGCACGCCACGGCCACACACCGTCCACAAACCCGGGCTTGGTGTGCAATTAACTGGCCCAGATTGCTTGTTTCCTACCCCCATATTTCAAGGCATCCTTCTGGTCTTTGGAGGAAGAGGGGAGACAGGGGGAGATGGGGGGGGGGGGGGGGGACGGGGGGGTACAGAAGCTACTTTGGTGAGTTTGTCTGGGAAAGCAGCCCTTGCTGAAAAGGACAGAGAAAAAATCCACACAGGCAATGGAGGAAGTATCTCCAACAGCAAAGAAAATATCATCAGGACCCGCAGAGCTGGGATGCAGGACGACCAGCAGGGGTGTCTGCCGACTCCCACGTGTCCTGAAGGGTCAAAGGTCAGCGGCAACGGCCTGGACGGTAATGGACGAGCACAGAGGCCCGGCCTAGTCAACGGGGCAGCAGCCGTCCGGTGGCAGGGTTGAGAAATGAGTGAGTAAGGGTACCTACATGGGGGGGGGGGGGGGGTGAACACCCCTGAGGGGGAGAGCGAGAGACAGCCCGGGGCGGCCGAGCGGATTTCCCAGGAGACCCCATTACTATTCCAGGCAGACATCCCTCTGGGAATTTGGCCCCTCCCAGAGCCCTATGGGTGGTCCTTTAACGTGCACAAAGGAGACCAAGAGGGATGAGGATGGGGGGGGCAAAAGAAAAAAGCTGGCAAGTCACCCGTGGAAACTGGACGAGCCGTAAAATGCTCGCAAAGCACAACAAAACAATGGCTGAAATAATGCAGAGATATAAGAAACAAACATAAGAAATAAGATGCAGAAACGCCGACAGAGCTCTGATACGGGGGGGGGGGGGATGCAGAATCTGCTGGTTAGGCCACATGCCAGCCCACTAAACCAGAAATATCATAATTATGGCGGAAACAAAATGATTACTGCATGTTCTATTTCAACTGGGGGGGGCGCATTCATTATTTGCCACCATCTGAGAGAATGACAGGCTCTTCAGTTGCATAAAAACAAGCATTTGCTAGATTTGTTTTGTGTTCTTGGTCAGTTTCAGAAGTGTGTTCGCTCTGTGTGGAACATTCTAGAAGGTGCCCCTTCTGTGCCCCACTGTGTACCCTCCTGTCCCCAAATTGCCCCCGCCCCTGCCCCCACTCTCCCCCGTTCCCTGACATTGTCCCCTTGGGCCGCACAAAGGGGGGACCGCTTGACAGTCCCCTCGCAACCCCCCACCTCACTCTACCCCACCCCCAGCACCCGTTTCCTCCCTTTTGAAACGTCCGGTCTATGGAAAGAGGAAACTCAACATCAATCAGAGGGCAGCCAGCTCACTTTACTGCGCCTTGACGCAGGCCAAGGTGGGGAGTGCGGGCCAGACGTCTCCCTAGTGACGACGCCCACGGACCGGACACGCTGGCGCTGGAGATGGTGAGCTGAAGGCAGCAGTCTGGGAATAAAGTGCAACTAAAATATCCTCCTGTGAAAATCTCAGGAGAGCTACTCACTTTAGCCTGGGGGAATAGATTCATAGGTTCATTTTATATGCATAGTTTGGTATGCATCACGCCAGTATTATCACTGCGGCAGGTTGTGGGGTCGAGGTCGTCAGCATTATCACTACAGCAGGTTGTGGGGTCGAGGTCGTCAGCATTATCACTACAGCAGGTTATGGGGTTGAGGTCGTCAGCATTATCACTACAGCAGGTTGTGGGGTCGAGGTCATCAGCATTTTTCACTACAGCAGGTTGTGGGGTCGAGGTCGTCAGCATTATCACTACAGTAGGTTGTGGGGTCGAGGTCTTCAGCATTATCACTACAGTAGGTTGTGGGGTCGAGGTCATCAGCATTATCACTACAGTAGGTTGTGGGGTCGAGGTCATCAGCATTTTTACTAAGAAGGATAGATGGATGGGTATGCACCACTTTCCTTGGAATATTGCCTCAGATCTTCCCAAGCTGTCCAGCTGAAGCAGCTCAAACAGCAAGCATGTGATCAGAGCTAGAGTTAGGGTTCATTACTGGGGACCTGCTTTGGCAGCACACATAGGGCTGTCGCTCTCCTTGATGCTGAAGGAGGCTCCCGTGCTGTGCTACATGAGGTATGTGCCCATCCCACGACAAGTTAGCACAGGTCAAATGCTAACGTGGCAGCTTGGACTCATTGTTAATTTCACTTCCAGGAGCATCACAAGCAGTGCCATTGCTCTTCATTACTACCATAACATCTAACCTACAGATTAGCATTAATGCAGGGTGTGTCATGTTAATGATGATATGAAACATATATGAGAACATATAAAACAATATAGCCATGAGTGTATATGACAGCTGTCATTCCCTAGGGGGCACTTATTTAACCAATGAATTAATATAACAAATATTTAAATAAGATAAGACTAATTTCCCCCAGGGAAAATTACTGTCATCCAGTATCACTGCAAAAGCGAATTTAACATAATTTGCAGAGAGAAGCAGTTTGCAGGGTGGCACAAAGACAGATGCTGTCACTCAGGCACAAACGTAAACAAACAAACAACGACGTTGTCAGACGCAGAGATCTGCAAACCTCCCACTGAAGGCACTCAGTCACAGTGCGTCTATGGAGTAACAGACTGGGGCTCGATTGCGTCTAAAGTCACTCTGCAGTTGTGTAGAGACAGTAACATTCCTGTAGAGTACCCACAAAAAGGGCAGTGAGCGCTCTTCCCAGGGAAGCGTGCCAGGTAAAGTACCCAAGAGAGTTTATCTAAAACATGGTTGATGAGTGCATGAGGGGGTGACAGCGTCATAATGCCTGGAAGAAACGAAAGCTTGTGGATATGTGCATGTGCCCATTGGCCGGTGGGCACAGAGAGCCCTCCCCCAGCCGCCAATCAGTCATCTGACTCCCCCAGCCTCCACTCAGTCGTCTGACTCCCCCAGCCGCCACTCAGTCGTCTGACTCCCCCAGCCGCCACTCAGTCATCTGACTCCCCCAGCCTCCACTCAGTCGTCGGACTCCCCCAGCCGCTACTCAGTCGTCTGACTCCCCCAGCCGCCACTCAGTCGTCTGACTCCCCCAGCCTCCACTCAGTCATCTGACTCCCAGACAGTTGCAGGGCCCTGTTTCTTGTGTGTTTTCCTGAAATCCAGGCTTCGTCCTGGGGCCTGCACTCCATAGGGAATTGCTGTAGCCAGAACAATCACTGAAAAGGCACTGGGACATCCTGCAGGTGAGGAACCGTGTGCCAAAAACACAGAGTCAGTAACCTGTAGCAGGAACCTGTGACCTTGTTTGGAGTGACGAGCGATCCCCATATCTCGGGTCATCACTTGAATCCATTATCCAACTTCCGGGAGCTTATCTCAGGCTGCATGGAGTACAAGGCCAGACAGGTATGTACGCATGTATGTTTGTGTGGGGGGTCTAGTTCCCAGTGGGGGTGACAAAATATCACACAAGCTCCTTAATGAGGTATGTGATGTATGTACCTAAGACAGTGCCCCTCATTGGCTGAAGAAAGACAAACAAAACATTCTGTAAGCCTATGAGCGATTAGCAAGCTAACGACCTTGGCTTGCAAAAATGAGTCAAAGGTTTTCATCCTTCCATAAAGTAGGGGCCCCAAATGCAAAAAGACCAGAGCCTGGGGGGGAGAGGAAGGGCCCTGATTGCATAAATAACTAGTTCACCTTAAAAGATAACTACTAAAACCTCCTGTTGAGTCAGTTCTTCCGCTTATGGAGGAAGATCGATGCAAATGTGTATCATGAATAAATCACAGAGCTGGGGACAAGATGGCAAGAGAACAAAAACCTCCACGTCTGTAAAAACACCACATGTATTGCAGCTGAAGAGTTTCACACCCCCCGCAGCTTCCTCAGAAACCCCGCTCTGTCACCTTGTGTGTCCGTGCTCGGACGTTCTCCTGTGACGCAGGCTTTGGGCGTGAGGAGGCTACCGTGGGAAGGTTTCCATGCAAACACATTAATTCTGACCTTCACGTAGGGTTGGAGAATGAGGCATTTCATGAGTACTTCAGGTCGTACTATGTCCTGTACTGGACGCAGGGGGTCACTCAGACTGGACTCTACCATTTCTGCCAGTTTGTTTGAGAAAACAGGAAGCAGCTTCACTCTGACTAATATTTAACCTTATAGCTATAATGTGATTCACTTCAGCTGCTTTCTCTCTCAGCACCCCGATGGACCAGCAAACGCCGCCGACACAAACCTCTTAACACCTGACACTAAATCGCAAAACGAGAAAGTTCCACCTGAGGAAGACTGCCTCCGATGTGACACAGACCCAGTTTCCCAGTAAAATGGCCCCAGATGAGCAGAAAAGCTGCCGGAATAGTTGAAATCCGGTGAGGACAGCGTGACCAATCCCTGGAATTTCCGTTCGCCTTTGGCATGTTCCCCAGCGGCAAAAACCTAAAAAGACAGACTCCAGTTATCTAGCTATTCCAAGCTTAATAAGGCTGGGGAAGTAAGGATTTGGGCTCCTATGTCCAGCAAACCCTGAAAGTCAGACAGCCAGTGGGGTAAGACCGCGGCTTAGCTTCGCTTCCAGATATTTAGCCGAAATTCAGTTCTGGATTTCCTGGGAAATGCCTCACAGCAGGCCCACTTCCAGCCATCTCCACGGAGATATCAAATTCCCAGACAATCAACAGCTGTAGAAACTGATACGGATTGTTACAGTAATTGACATTTGGTTATAGACGCTACAGCTTAGCAGGGCTAGCAAGCCCCAAAGGGGTCCTTAGAAAGGTGAGGCTCTCCCGCGTCACCTTCGACACACCTGACACAGGTAACTAATGGCTCTTTGTTAGCTGAATCAGGTGTCCTGGTGCCCGAGCAGCCAGGGCTTCTCCAAGAACCATCTGCTGAAACAATGCAGGGGATTAAGCCATTAGCTCAAGATGTTAGCCATTTTCACTCTAAGGGATGCCGGCTGTTAGCGCTTAGCAGCTAGCTGTTAGACATTTTGCCATCTTCGGGGAGGGTGACGAGGGAGTTTGTTTCTGTCTCGCTCTTTTTCCCCCCTCAGTAGGTTGGATGACAAGCCCATCCCAGTGAGTGGGGGAGGGGGGTCATGCTGAAGCACTTAATTTGTGTTCAGCTGACACAAGGGATTATTTGTGGTGGGAGGGACTATCAATCCACCACCTGCCCATCTTTATCTTCATACCCTAAGTGCAGAAGAACAATGGCTATGGAAAGTCGGCCAAGTTCTGCCATTTGCTCTGATTTTGGCTGCTAAGCTACTCCACTGGCATCAGTAGAGTGGGTGGGGCCTGTGTGGGAGGAGCTAATATGTGGGTGGGGCTTGTGTGGGAGGAGCCATAATTTGGGTGGGGCTTCATTAATGGTGATTTCTGTGGGAGAAGAGTTGAGACTGAGAGGGAGGAGCTAATATGTGGGTGGGGCTTCAGATGAAGGTGGAGCTTCATACAAATACCTGCCAATATTTGCACATCCAGTTGGTGGGTATACCCGGGGGGGGGGAGCTAGTTGACCTCTCAGGATTTTTCACCCCCAACCTGAGGGCTTTTAATTCCTTTCTGTGTTGTCTTCCGGCATTTTCTGCTGCGTGTGCTGATTTATGTATATGGAAGGTGCTTCGAGATAAACATGCAGATTCATTCAATAAATTGAAGAGAGCAGAATTTGTGTGGGAGGAGCTCTGGGAGCAGGTGGTGCCTGGTGGCGCTGTCTGGTTCTGATGAGACTCCACATTACCAGCCCACATTGCCAGCCCACATCCCTATAAAGGATTCCATCACTGACTCTGACACCACTCTGACTGGTCCGATCTTGCAGTGGTTGTCTGTGGTATTAATGGACCCATAATCTAACTGGGTGGGGGCACGGCTGGACTCTCAGGACGCCTCTAGATTTCACACAGCCCCATAACCGGAGAGCCTGAAAGTTTCGGGCAGGATTCAGAGCCGACATCTCTGTCTGTCAGCCTGCTGGGAAAATAAATAGCTAGAATGAGACACCAGGCCAGGCTGAGCAGTGACATCTGTAGGAGGGGTGGGCGCCAAGCGGTGGGGGTGTCAAACAGGTGACCCCACTGTACTGCCTTTGCTGAGGTCAGCAGAATTGTGGGATAGGCAGGCGAGGATCAAACACACAAAGGAAACAGGAGAACAGACAGGATAAAACCCGGGGGGGGGGGGGGGTTTGATCCCAAACTGGAAGTGAGTGCCCCTATGGTGTGATTGATGTAAGCCAGGAGTAGCAGCAGAGGAGTAGCAGAGAAGTAGCAGAGGAGCAGCAGAGGAGTAGCGGAGGAGTGGCAGAGGAGCAGCAGAGGAGTAGCAGAGGAGCAGCAGAGGAGTAGCAGAGTGACGGAGGAGTAGCAGAGGAGTAGGTCCACTTTTGGCATCAACAGGGCAGGATTCCGCCACTGACTGCTGACATCAGGGCAGGGATGAAAGCAGGGTGGGGGGGGTGTATGGGGACAGAGTAAGTGGACTGTCACTTTCAGATAACTACTCATATAATTAAGAGCCTCACTCTTTCTACCCCACGGAAAGATGCCACTGTATACCTGTGTTGATTTTTCTGTTTCTCAGTGAACTTGCAGACTAACCTGTGACTTTTACTTCGCATTCTTGAGTGGAGGGAGGCAGCTCGCAGTTTGCCGAAGGAGACTTTTAATAGATTTATAGATCATAGATTACTGAAAATACCACGCATTACTTTGGCAGAGGACCCTGCTCCACAAGCTGGTGAAAATCATTTTGGGCCATTTGTAACTAAATCAGCAGCCAATTAAATGAGGTTAATAAGACATTTTGGAATGAAGTATTGAGACTAGGGCTGTGGCAATTAGTCAGTGTAGTCGATGACGTCCACACCAAGAATGCGTTAACATCAATATTTTACATCGTTATTTTTATCATTATGCATCGTTTTTTTTAATTAATGAGATTACCATTATGATTTCTAAAACGCTTCAGTTCATTATAACAAATGTTATCCTTTAATTTCACTAAGTAATTATGGGAGGTGGCTTTGCACTGTGCAGAATTCAATGGGCGCTATGCACGAGCCCCTGAAGAGATACACACTCTAGAATCTCCATTGAATAAGAGTTTGAGGAAATATTTAGGATAAAATCTGGGTTTATGCTGCGCGGATTGAGGGTGCCGGTGTTCATGTGCATTAAGATTGTTGGGACCAGTGTTATTATCGTAAACTAACACTGAAACAAAATCGGACACTAAATAAAAGAAGACAACATCTCCTCTTTTGGTCGACATGGTTGTTGAGCTGTTCTTTTCTTGACTTCACTGCTTATTGCTTCCATGATTTTTCAGAACAGTTGCATGCTCCGCTAACCGAACTTAATAAGCACAAGGATACGCCGAATTTACACAGATTACTACGTTCTGGGCGTCACAATACGCAGCTCATTAATATGTTAGACATACTATTCATTTCCGTATGGAATTGTGGGCGGAAATAATGTCTGTTTAGAGCGGAGGAGTCTGCGTCCAATATCTAAAACACCGCAATAACATACAGTTTGTTGCTGTCAAAATAAAATTAGCTTAAATTAAACGGTCTACTTGATTTTCTGGAGGAAAATTAATCGTTTAAATGAATCAACCAATCGGTAAAATAGTCGATAGATTAATCCATAGAAATTATCGTTTGTTGCATCTCCTATTCAAACTTTTCTGAAGCTAGGAATGTCATGAGCAGGGTGTTAGACGAGGATTTAATAAGTTGCAGATCCTTTACTCAATGGAGTAACTTACAACTACTCCAGTAAACAGCATGGGGGGTTGCTGGTTACTGGTTTACCAGATGTTTAACCTAAAGCACCACAGCCTTTTGTATGCGGCTGTAACCTTGAAGAAAGTACTCAACACAAATGGTGCAAAACGTATTTCGTTATTTGCCGTTATTATAACAGCAACTAAATACAGGTAACCAACAAAGCGATTGCTAACAGGCCTAAGCGCTACAAGGCTAAAGTAGGCCAGAGTTCACAGGTTAGGAGGGAGCAGCTGATTGCCAGACCGGGGTCCTGGGAAACCCCAAAGTGACAGACAAACAGGTTAACCAATGACAAAGCCAGACGACTTCAGTCCGGCCTAAAAGAGCCCGCCCCCCGCCCTCCCCCCTACTGAGAAGGGGCAGTGACCTCAGCCATGGACGGTACTCTTTGCATTTTCACCTCTTAATGACCAGGCTGACAGCCAACATTTGGTCCGCAGATTTTTTTTCTCTGACGACCCCCCCTTCCATTTTTCACCGCAGTAGCATCTCGATGAGCAGGGGGCTGTCTGTCCCAGGCTTTAAACCCCGTAGCAGAACATCATCAGAGCTTAGCCGTGGAGACATTCAAACAAACAGCCGTCACGGCCCAGCTCCTGCACCCCCCCCCCTGCCCCCCCCCCCCCCGCCCCCAGCACAGCCCACACACACGCAAGGCCTGCCAAATCCCTCGCTCCTTGATCCAAACTCGCTACCAATGGGGAGAAAAAAAACACTCAAGGAGCAGACGGCCAGTCCTGGTGAAGTGCCGATATGTGGGAATCCGTTTTTTTTTCCTCCATTTTCCCAGAATGCTTTGCATCATCACAAACGAAAGGATCTTTAGTGACACTGGATGCCGCTGCACATCTGTGTGTCGAAGAGACGGATCCGTAACATGGCCTGATGGGACTAACAAAAAAGAAGGGAGTGAGGGGGCAGCAGTAGCCCAGCTCCGAGTCCGTCGGGATAATATCCCGGAAGCGTGGCAATGAATGCCAATGTCTTCCCACGTGCTGACCGAGTCGGGAGAGTGCGTGAGAGAGAGGGGAGGGAGATGGACAGAGTGTGTGGCTCAAGAAGAGAAAGAGGGAGATCTAGAAAGTAAAAGGGTGAAAAAGGGGAGAGAGAGAGTGAGTTAGAGGGAGAGAGGTCCAAAGAACGAGGGAACTGACTGGAAGAATAATGGGGAATAATGGAACCATGGCGGGGAAGAGTGAGGGAACACAAAGGAAGAATGAAAGAGAGCCGGTCCTCGCACAGCAGTGAAATATGACAGCCCTGCCAGGCCGGGGTGCAGGAGTGGGGGGGGTAGCTGAAGAGGAAGCCATATTGTAGCAATCTCACTTGGGCTGTCATTAATTGCATCCCGCTGCTCCGGCCTCCCCAGCTGTGCGTCAGACCCATGCCCCCCCCAACCCCCAGCATGACCCACGACCCTTGGACCCTAGGACTCAGACTGGCATATAGAGCCCCACTAGCGCCTCCTGCAGGATGCAGTGTGGGCGGGCAGGCATGTTTTCACAAATGGTGCATTTCCACTGGCACCGAGATCCGAGCTGTATCGCAGTTTTATGCTGTAAATTCTGTGAGCTTACTAGCGGGGCTGAATGAGTCACCAAACCGACTGGTCAAAAGGGACAGAGATACCAGTGTTCCAATCTCCTACTTAAAAAAGTACTACAGAACAGCAAAATGGAATGGATTCTTAATGCAAATTTACCTAAGTGAAGGCAGATTCCGTTAGCATCTGATGCTAACATAAGACAGTGATTCTCGCAGACATGCTTGTGTAAATTAGCACACAGTAAATCATGATGCACACTGAGTGAACAGTAAATAAGCGTCTCTTCGGTTTAACGTCACTGTCGCTCTCCAAACCTGGAAATGCTTTTACTGAGCCGGCCTATCTGCAGTAGAAAACCGCCCTGGAACCCCACTCTCTTGCAGGTATGGCTTAGTTCCTGTACATCGGGAGAAAAGTGTTTTGTCTTTGAAGTTGTGGCAATGGACACTGCATTGGACACCCAACCATCCTTCTTCGAGAAGTGTTTATCCATCAAGGTGTCTTTTATATTCTACATGCAGGAGTTACTCCTGTGAAATGCAGATCTAGGTCTAAGCTAAAGCAGATAAAGGTTGCTTCTCCTAAATGATGTTCATTCAGGAGAAATAATTCAGGAGGATTGGTGCTGAGGAGGGGTGGGGGGTGTGATTTTGGTGTGTGCTCCAGCCCATCTCGCCCAGTCCGCCATCTGCTGTGCATTCCGCCAACTCCCACCCTCCGTGCTGCCCCAGTCCCTGACCCATCCGTGTCAGGTCCGGCTGGGTGACTGGC
The DNA here is from genome assembly GCF_023856365.1 of Brienomyrus brachyistius. Taxonomy (NCBI): domain Eukaryota; kingdom Metazoa; phylum Chordata; class Actinopteri; order Osteoglossiformes; family Mormyridae; genus Brienomyrus; species Brienomyrus brachyistius. Next base: position 4,440,368 of record NC_064537.1, read on the forward strand.
AGGAGGCTGACCGGCACTCCTCCCCATCCGCTGGGAGGCAGAGGGCCCGGGGTGCTGTCCCAGCCAATCACGCAGCCTGTCTGTCGCTCAAGAAGAGAGTTCCAGGGTCAAGCCAGGGATGTCCATCATTCACTCCTGCTCTGTGTCCTGCTGGGAAATTACATCGCTCGCTCGCCGTACATTACGCTCCATCCCACTTTTCCAAACCCTCCCCCATTTCTTTTCACGTCTGGCACGTTTGTTGACTGACAGCCCCCCTTCACACCTGCTATGCTCGGTGCTGATTGGAGGAGCATGTTGATGGCGGCAGTACGATGACCCCTGCCAAACCAACTGCTTACTTCAACAGAACTCTAGAAAGGCTCTTTCCCCCTCGCAGACGCCAGCACTGCACACTGCCTCTCCATCGCTCCCTTTTGGCCCTCTTGCCCCCCAGGGACACCTCCCTCTACACATCCCTCAACAGCATTTGAAGGGGGAAGGAGAGGGCAATCCCAGTGAAGGACACACACAGTGATATAGACTGGCCGTCACATAAACATACACACATGCACACGCACCACTCAGCAAGACGTGCGTCATCCTTGCTTTCTGGATGGAGGATCTGCATGGGACTCTTGACCTCCAGGGACCTGCAGCACAGGATGCTGATGTGGGCTTTCTATGAAGTTGTCTGTGTGTTCCGGGGGGGTTTGATTGATTAGGATTTCCACCCTGGGGGTTAACTGGACGTGGCTATGATGCCTGCCATCCATCTTGCTCCCCACCGTCATTTGTCTTGAGTTCTGGGGGGGCATCTCCAGATGGGCCACATTGTTAAATGCCCACCCTAGACCCCTGTCCCCAAACCGCTAAGGGGGGAGCAGACTGACGGCGGCTGTCCCGGGCAGGGGGGTGAGCGGGAGAGGGAGATGGTGGGACACGGAACACGAGATCCACCTCCTCCCCCAGCCTGTTAGGAGCGCATCTCACACATGGACGTCATCTGCAGCATGGGGTTTGAAATGATGCAGCTAGCCATGGCCGATTCAGCCTCGAACACTGCACACCACGAGTCAGATGGCGGGGAGACCCGGCAGACTGCAGGCCAGCTGCCATGCAGGTCAAACGTGGGTCCTCGCTGAAGACGGAAAGAACTGGAACCACCACCTATTAGGGTCTGAGAGAGGTTGAAACCACAGGCGAGGCAGAACGATAATTCATGGAACGTATTTATCAGTATATGGATGAGTACTTAGTACCTGTACTCGTTATTGTACTTGTAGAGCTGTGCCTATGTGTCACGCTTTCACGGACTGTGTTTTTAGCTCTGATCTCTGGGCTCATGCACGTACCTGATATTATAAACAGATTTAGATGAAATCCATCAAACTAAAAAATCGAAAAGAAAAAAACAAGTAATAGAGCAATCTGTCAACACGGGTCTGAACACGTTTGGCTGGACTGGGGCTGAGAAAACGGGCCTAGCAGGATACTGGCGGCGGGATTTGGTGGTAGGGGGTGGGGTGTGGGGGAGGGAGGGGGGCGGCTGCAGACAGACACCCCCTGCGGGCCATCCACCCACCCGCAAGGTGCCGAGCCAAAATCAGCCCAAGCCCCTCTACAGGATCCCGAACTGGCGCCCACGAATGTTTCACCGGGGGGGGGGGGGGGGGGGGGGGGGGGGGGTAGGGGGGGCGTCTTCCCAGCACTCTGCTGAAGGCGGCGAGGTGGAGAGGCGGCACACCGTTGGATCGATTCGGGTTGTCACTGCCGCAGGCGCTGATCCCGGCGGGATGTGGGACAGGTAACAGGCCCCCCTGACGAGGTGTTGCCCTCACTTGCTCACCTTCCCCGAAATGAAGCCAGGCACGGTCCGATCCATCAGCCACAGGTACCTAAATGGAGGCGCGGGCTCTCGGTGTGGCTCCACCTGGGGGCTGCACATGCACATCCTTTGTGTCCTGCTACAGGATCACTGAAGCGACACTGTGGACCTCAGCTCCACCTACTTGGGGGTCGTCACCAAGGACACACAATCTGTACTGACATCCCTAGTGCTCATGAGTAGTAACAAGTATTTAAATGACTGACACTGCTAACATGTCCATGCTGGATCAGCATTCAAAGTACTGTACATAGTGATAAATAGGACTTAATAACAAATATCATATCACCAACTTTATCAGTATATTCACATTCACAGTATCAGTATTATGTATGAACTGAGCATATTACCTTTGTTTGTATTAATACATATGAGCATGGAATGTCAACAGTACATGGAAACGATGCACACATAGACAGCACAAATTCCCGGAGCAATAACAGTGTACTGCACCTTCTAGATGGTTCTGCACAGAGCCATTAGCTGATCTTATACCAGTTCACTTCAGGAGGAGGCTGGCAGAGTTACTGAGAAATCATAAAATTCTCTGCAGGCGAGCTGCTGAATGGAGCCGCGCGACGTGGCCATGGGAGGAAAAGACGGGGCCTTTGTGTCGGCGGCGGAGAGACAGAGGGAAAGAAAGCAGCATCACGTCTAGTGACGGGACACGGTTTGTGTGGGATTGGACAGCAGGCTCTACAAGTGTGTTTGAGGCTGACAGAATCCACGGCCAGTCTCACTAAATCCCTCTTCTCCCATCTCATCCCTCTTCTCCCATCTCATCCCTCTTCTCCCATCTCATCCATGTACTCTTGCCCCATTCCTCTTCTCCCATCTCATCCCTGTTCTCCCGTCTCACCTTTCTTCTCCCGTCTCATCCCTCTTCTCCCATCTCATCCCTTTTCTCCCGTCTCATCCTTTTTCTCCCGTCTCATCCATGTACTCTTGCCCCATTCCTCTTCTCCCATCTCATCCCTGTTCTCCCGTCTCACCTCTCTTCTCCCGTCTCATCCCTCTTCTCCCATCTCATCCCTCTTCTCCCGTCTCATCCCTCTTCTCCCATCTCATCCCTCTTCTCCCGTCTCATCCCTCTTCTCCCATCTCATTCCTCTTCTCCCATCTCATCCCTCTTCTCCCGTCTCATCCCTCTTCTCCTTCCCCATCCCAGTTCTGCCCTATCCCTGTTCTCTGGCTAACCCCTGCTCTCCTGCCCAATGTGTTCTCTGTCTAACCCCCGTTCTCCTGCCCCATCTCGTTTGTCCTGCTCCATCTCTGTTCTCCTGCTGTTGTTCCTTCGGAGCCAGTTGTAGGACCTTAATTTCTGGATGAGCTTCTATCTATATGAGCGGCTAAACACTAACAGAGTCCCTGCAGGCTCATGACAAGCGAGAGAATGAGCTGAAGAATGAGGCCGGTGTAGCCTGCTGGGTGCTCCAGTGCGGCAGACACGCCTCTCTTCACATCAACACAGTAACACGACCGCCCCTGCCAAAAATCCAGAGCACGCAGAGGTGTCTGGGACGGCCTTGGATGTGATCGCTGGATGTTGTGTAGCAATATTGTTTTACAAGGCTGAAATGAACCCCTCCCCCATCCATTGCTGTGAAGCGGACGTATACGCCAACACTTAGCAAGGCCTAATTGGAGCCAACCGGGATTTTAATGGTGACCAAACGTATACATGTCAGCATATAATAGACGCTAATTGCTTTCACAGCGCAGCCAGCTCTGTGCAGAATGTGATGTTGGAAGGCAAAGCAATAGAGTCTGAGTTCTGCGTTTGATAAGGGCACTGCTAGCCCAAGTGCTAATCTAACTAACCACTACCATAACCAGTAGCTTATCCACTAAGCTGGGAAGGTTATGTTAGTAAGGTTAGTCTTGAATGCCTCTAGTGATCAGGACTGTGTGTGTGCGTGTGTGTGTGTGTGTGTGTGTGTGTGCGCGTGTGACTCCCCTCTCTGAAACCTATGGTGCTTTTCCACTGCCATCAGGAACCGTGTCGAACCCGACCCATACCACTAAGTGATGGTTTTCCATTGCAAAGTAAGCGAGCCGTAAGGGCCGAAAGCAGGACCAAAGCAAGCTGGCGGCATCACCACCATTATTATTACTTTTGCATATCGTGACATATTAATGAATTCAACCTCCTACTTTAAAAAGTAGTACAGAACAGCTGAAAGGAATGGATTCCTAATGCACATTTACCCAAGAGAAATCCAAGTCAGCTAGCACTTGATGCTAACATAGCGCGGCGATTCTCACAGACGTGCAAGCGAAAATGAGCACACAGTTAAAAACAAAAAAATTTGCACATCATAAATCATGATGCGCACCATGTGAACAGTAAATAAGCGTCTCTTCGGTTTTACGTCACTGTCACTCGGCAACGTCTTTACCAAGCCGACCCTTCTGCAGTGGAAAACCGAAGCAAACTGGACCTGCCGTAACTAGTCTCTCTTTGTGGTATGACTTGAGTATGCGTTGGTTCCTGTATGCCAGTGGAAAAGCACTACTATAACTGTAAGCTGGGTCTGAGCACTGTATCTGTGCCACTGTATCTGTGCCACTGTATCTGTGTACTGGCTGCCTATCAGGTCTGCACAGGCAGTGACACCTTTACATACTTTGTTCTCTCATTCGTACAAGTCCTCAAGACTATGAAAGACACTCAGCCCATAGTGACCCTATTTTTTTTTTAGATTTTTGCTCTTTGCAGTGTTGGTGGTGGTGGGCTACTGGAATTCCTTACACCCCCCCCCCTTCTCAGTTCCCTCCTCTTGAGGAGAGAGTGGGCAGTTGCATTGGGACCCAATCGCTTTTCACCAAGCATTCTGTGCTCCAGAGAGGAAGAAGGTCTGCAGGTCCTGAGTCTGCATTCATGTGAGCCCATGCTGGAGGTGTCATGCTGCCACCCCCTGCCCCATCCCCACCCTCGCAGCGTGTGACTAGCCACAATGAAGCACATGCCCCCCCTCCCAGCTTTGTTATGCAAATGACTCTCCATTTTGATTGGGAGCTGGGGAGTTTTAAGGGTGTGTGTGTGTGAGGGTGTGTGTGTCTGGAGTGCGTCCTCAGCCTACCAGACTTTACACAGGTTTGGATTCTAGATGATTCTAGAAGCCCCCATTACAAAGGAACCTGATAGTTGGCAACTGTTGGAGCTGCCGGGGAGCTGAATTTATATGAGGCTCACAGAAGGAAATAATGAAATAATTTCCACCCGTGGAAGCGTTCCAGCACTTTCCGTTTGGGCCCGTGTTGCTATCAGCTGCGCGGTTTCCTCGGCCTGAAACACGGCCCCATTAGCTCCTGGCACCGGCAGCTGGCCCACAGGACTCACCGCGCAGCTGAAAGCGTTTCAGCGCCATGTCGCCTTGCTGCGTGCGCCTCTGCGCGTCCGTAACGGGAATCGCTGAGTTCACACTTGGACGCCGGCGAGGGTACATGCGGCTGCCTTAATGGGGCCCCGCTCACGCCAGGGCCGGCTCTTCCAGAACAATCACACGTCTTTATTTTCCAAAGTACGCACCAGGCCGCTGGGAAATGATAAATTTGTAATTTTCTTGAGAGTCAGGAACCGCTGGCAGCTGCCACTGGAAAGTGGCCCCACAGCTTCCCTGGTGATAATCCCAATAATGTACGGCAGGGTAATCTCTACCATACAAACTGAAAAAAGTAAAGGGGTGATAATCTCCATACCTTATGCAGCAGTTGTCTTGCTTCTGTAACGGGTGATAGCTCCTGCAGTGTCCTTAATGATGCTTTCTATTGTAAATGACGATAGTCTCTGCAGTGTTCTTAGTGATGCTCACTATTGTAAGTGACGATAGTCCCTGCAGTGTTCTTAGTGATGCTCACTATTGTAAGTGACGATAGTCCCTGCAGTGTTCTTAGTGATACTCTCTATTGTAAGTGACGATAGTCCCTGCAGTGTCCTTAATGATGCTCTCTATTATAAGTGACGATAGCCCCTGCAGTGTCCTTAATGATTCTTTCTATTGCAAATGACGATAGTCCCTGCAGTGTTCTTAGTGATGCTCACTATTGTAAGTGACGATAGTCCCTGCAGTGTTCTTAGTGATGCTCACTATTGTAAGTGACGATAGTCCCTGCAGTGTTCTTAGTGATGCTCTCTATTATAAGTGACGATAGTCCCTGCAGTGTCCTTAATGATGCTCTCTATTATAAGTGACGATAGTCCCTGCAGTGTTCTTAGTGATGCTCTCTATTGCAAATGACGATAGTCCCTGCAGTGTTCTTAGTGATGCTCTCTATTGCAAATGACGATAGTCCCTGCAGTGTTCTTAGGGATGCTCTCTATTGCAAATGACGATAGTCCCTGCAGTGTTCTTAGGGATGCTCTCTATTGCAAATGACGATAGTCCCTGCAGTGTTCTTAGTGATGCTCTCTATTGTAAGTGACGATAGTCCCTAAAGTGTCCTAAGTGATGCTCTACTACAAAAATTTATAGTCATCATAGTGCTCTGTCTAGAAGAGATGGTGATAGACCCTCTGGTGTTACTAGAACAAAATGTAATGGGAATGATCCCCGTAAGGTTCATAGTGATTCTATCTCTACTATAATGGGGATAGTCCCTGTAGTGCTGGCAGGGATTAAACTGGTAAATTTATCTCATGCGTATTTCTGCAGAGCCTTCCACAGCCACCCCTCGGGTATTCATGGCAAACAGCAGCACACAGGTGATGGGGGCGCGTAAGCCGGTCACATGCAGTGGGCCTGTGTGAAAGTCGGCCCCTTTAAGGCCACCTGGTAAATGAATACGTTTAAGTAGCGTGTGACAGTAGCCAGAGGCAGCTGATCTTGGGGGGTGGGGCGCCCGGATGAGCACCCTGTGAGAATTTCTGTGTCACTAAAGCATCGCTTGCAGAGCTGCCGCTCCATAAACCCCCTAGGGGCTAAGCCCCCCGTCTCCCTTTGTGCCCCCCGCACCGCCGCCCGTGGCATTCCACATGGTGCTGCCCACAGCCTGGTCACATGGGCCGGATTAGCCCAGCTAAGACCTCGGCTGAATGCTCACTTTACATGCCCGTCCCGTCGCAGCCCTGTCCCCCCTCCCAGCCCGGACTCTGGGGTTAGGGAGGGGGAGATTTAACCATTCCATGTCTAGACAGGAGTTCACACTGATTATTGCTGTTGTCGCTGAGACTTCCTCACGTGGCCTTGTCATTGTCAGCCTGTTGCAAGCTCGGTGGAACAGAGGAGGGTCACGTTCACAAAAGAAGCTGATTTCTCACGGGGGGGTGGGGGTGGCGTAAGCAGCGGCAGCCATTATATCGGATGTCCATTCTAGGTTATTTGTTAAACTCCAATGAATTTAAAGAGAACATCTACTTTGCCTCTTCTTTTTTAACATTCTCCACCACCTGAGGTGTCCAAGGTGGAGCTGGCCGTACCACATGACCACTGTCATTGACACCTCTCACCTCCCCCTGACCACACCCACCTTACATTTGCTGCACCCTCACCCACTGACCCCACCCACATTCCCCTTGACCCTGCCCCCTCAGCCTTCCATCCCTGAGCTTACTCAACTTTCGGACCTTGCCCACTTTCCATTAGCCCCACCCTCTTTCCTGTTAACCCCACCCATCTCCCATCATGCTTTCTTCTGCATCCGCTAGCACCGATAGTGAGCTGGGAGACCTGCAGGCTGGGTAACCACAGGAATGAAGCCACTGCCTGACAGGAACCTGTATTTAGGGAAACACACAATGCACTGCACCTCTGTGACGATTTACACCTTTTCCTTGCAGCCCTCCTGAAGTTTATGCATTTGGCTCATTACTATCCTGAAAATGGGAGCTGCACTGTATCATAGCAGACAGGGAATCCGTGGTTTTCCATTCAAATCTCGGCTCGGTTTAAGCCGTTGTACCTTTGCAGCCAGTGCACTGCCTGTGGAGCTGGGGGTGACCATTGGCGAGACTCTGAGACGCATGCTCGCCTGCCTCAGCTTGTTTTCCCACGCTGTGCCTCCCCACCCCACTCCCCCAGTCCCAGTCCACAGACGTCGCATTTATTCCTGTGGAAACTCACTGGATCGCGCCACTTGAAATAGGAACAGTGAACGTGCCATGTGTGTGTGTGTGTGTGTGTGTGCTTGTGGCAAGGGGCTGGGCGTCCCTAAGTGTTTTTTGTGTTCAAACGACATGCAGGGCCATCACAGTTTGATGACTAAAACAGGCCAACCCCTCAGTAGCCACCGCCCTCTGCGGATACGAGAGAGTAGCAGAAGGGGTTAAGCTGGGATGGATCGGGCCAAGCAGCACTGCCACGGGAAACAGGCAGGTTTCCCAGTGACGGGCCGGCAGACCCGGCCAGGGAGCTGCGGCTGAGGAACGGGCCCATCTGAGCCACATCAGAGGTCCTCCGTCAGAGAGCCAGAACGAGGATCATTAATGAACGAGTGTGGGTGGGTGAGGGGGGGGGGGGGGGAGTAGGATGGCCCATACACTGCAGCCTCCATCCACCTCATTCCAGCTGGTTGAGATTAGACAGCGGCACAAATCCCTAACGGTGCAACTCAGACAGCATGGGGAGTGACGTAATGGCCACTTGCAGGGGCATTTCCTACAACAGACGGACGGCCCTGTGCCGAACATCCTACAGGAAATAAGTTCTCAAAATGATTAACCCCTCCCTCGGGTATAACATTAACTACCCCACCCCCGCCTGGTGAAGAGCGATCGCCTGGGCTGCTTCAGATGTAAAATCAGCGCTGCTCCCACGAGGCAGATACTCAGTGTAAAGCGGCGTGATGCAGAGGCCTCTCGTTCACCAGGCCTTGCTGGGCTACTCAGCTGCCTTATATGTGCTTTCTGGACATGGATACCTTTGAAATCACAATGGACATTCCAGACTCTCTGCAGGACTGCTGTCTTGCCGTCCCTCTCGCGGCTGGACGCTTTGTCCTGATGTATTTTTCCATCTGTGCCCCTATCAGGAAGATGTTCTGTGACCAAACTGCAGCCGACCATTCCTCTAAGTCCCTCTCTCCCTCTACTCTAGCTCTCTTTTCCCTCTATCCCCATCACTCGCTCTTTCCTCCTCTCTCATTTATTTCACTCCCCCCATCTGTCCTTTTCCCTCCCTTGCTCTCCCACTCTCCCTCCCCACTTCTCTGTCCCCTTCTCTCCCTCTTTCTCCCTCTGCCCTCTACCCCAGTCTCTCTCCACACAACCGCCCCCCCCCCTCCCCTCCCGTGGCCTGTGCTCCTAATGTTTGTTCCTGGCACGCTCATGGACAGCCTCGGCCAACTGCACCGCGGGCTTTGCGAGTGGATTAAGTCACCGCGTGGTGTCCAGAGACATGGCGGGTCTCCGCGTGACGGGTTAACGATGGAAACACAGGGATGCACGTCAGAGAGCCCCCCCCCCCCATCCCATGCACACACCATACATAAGCCTGGTAACAATCCAAATGTAGAAACCCCCCCCCCCCCACACCCCAAAGGGACTCTTACGCCTGGCTCTGTAAGCATTCTAAGGCCTCAGAATCGGCTGTCTAAAGACGCAACCCCCCCCGCCATAAAAACACGAACGACAAATAAATCCACACACAGAACAGGCCAGGGTGTCTCATGCCTGACGGCCAGTAAATCTGAGCGTGAGGATGCATCTTGGAGATGGGCGTGTTCGTGCCCCCCTCCCCTCCCCTACCCCACCCCACCCCACTCCGGGCACAGGACAGAGGGCAGACGGTGCCATTATGCATTAACGTTTGGGCGTGGGCACGCCCTCCCTGCCCTGACAGCCGCCTGGCAGCCGGCCCACTTTCCAGAAGGGGCCTTAAGGCACGGCCCAGCCCGGCGGCCCGCTCTCTGCTGATCGAAACCCCCAGAACGTGTGACGTCTGGGGACCCAGGGAAACGGCGGCAGTCCCGCGCCCGCCGGCCACTGCTGCACTGCGCCGCCCCATGGTACACACTGAGGTCAGCGCTTGGCACATCAGAGGCTCGGATCTTCTGTCGGCAGGCCACCGCGTCCGGATCTGATCCCTGGAGCACATCCAGACGCCTGCCTGCTCTTTCCGAAGCCCGAGAAACGGAACGAATAGGACAGACGGCGCAGTGACGTGCAATCCAGGCGAAAGGGGGACACCGACCGCAGTGCGCAGTGACCACACTGACACGCACACACAAGGGCCGTGAGAAGGTCCCAGTGGCAAATCAAAAGGGCAAAACAGTCATCAGGTGAAAATCCCACAACTCTGCAACATTACGGGCAAATCGGATGGAATTTCTTTTGTGTTACACGAAGCCTCTCACGGGCTTCTCTTTGTTTACCTGACCTTCGACCCAGTGAATCTTCAGTGGCTGGGTTTCCCGGGGGACGGCCAGCGGCGGTTGTGGCGGCAATGTGACGATGTCGCCACACGTCTCTTCTGGCCTGTATGTCATGGTGTCCTGTGTTGCTGATCATGTGACTGCACGTCCAGGTGGTGGGACTTGTCACTAACAGGACTTGCAAACTCGGAGGAGGAGGGGGGGGGGGGGCTCCAGAACCGCAGTCAGCTGACGTCAATCCTGCACCCAGTAAAGGGAGAAGTGAAAACACTAAGACCGCATCGGATGACCCTGTCTGCATGGCCTGGTCACACAGCTCCCAAGCAGACGAAGAAATATGCTATCAGTCTCTGAAAGCAAAGAGCCAGAGAGGTGGTCACCTTCACGGTGAAATTTAGCGTGAGTGTTCTCCCTGTCGCACTCTGCCTAGCTATTTACGGGCTTCGAACTCCTTTTCCTGGCGAAAACACCAGCAGAAAACGGCGCAGAAGCACCGGGTAGCAGTGCTCCAGGCCCGCATGGACGTGGTACCCATCCACATAATGTTTGTCTTTCTGTTCCCAATGAACAAACAAGCAAATTCCCACTTTCGTTATATTTATGCTCTAATTGCACCCCGTTAACTACTTTTTCATCACAGTCCTCGTGGTTAATGTTTATGGTTAAGGAAGATTAACCATAATCTCCCCCCCACCCCCCAATAGAGACCACCCGACTCCCCCCAGCCGAACGGCTTCTCGGTGACTGTCTTTATTAAAAGATGATGATTCTCCGCTGGAGCTGGCCAGCCAGTAGACCATGACAGACCTCCTTTTGCTTGGGCAGCAGGCACCAGCTTTCATCTTTAACCTGGGGGGGGGGGGGGTCCTTAATATCACGTTTGATTGATTATAACCCTTGAGGTTGCTGCTGACAAAAGGATCCAGGATATTATTGTTTGTTATCACCAGTAAGGTCTTCTTGGGGCCCTCTGTGTCCATCAAGGTCCAGGGGACCCGCCCCCCATTCATTTTCCGCCGCAAATTAAATTAAACATAGAGGAGCAACACCTACAGATTCAGTGTTTATGTTCCATTCCCAGCATTTCCCTGCAGTTGTTGATCCCCATCAGATCCCGGTTGCCAGGATACCTGTACCATGTGATCATGTAAGACATGGTGCTTTCACAGGTGGAGCTGGGCCAGAGCTCCGTGAGCGTCCGCATGCGTAGCTGGCAGAGGCCCACAGGATCGAGCCGGGGGGGGGGGGGGGGAATCAACAGCTACCTGCTTGCAGAGAAAAGCACAGAAGAAGTGTGAAGTGCTTCAGCAGTGGGTGGTGAGGTAATTAGGCTGCTATTCGCTGCAAGCTGACAGCCCAGGGGTCCCTCCCGCTGTAACTTTCAGCGCCACCACACACCCCAAAAAAAGCCCAACCAGACTTGAGAGCACATTCAGACCGGTGAATGCGGTCAGGACACGTCACAGACCAGGATACACTGCACCAGCATACATGTGGGAGATGAGAATCTCTTCGCCATGCTCAAATTTAACGGCAGAACAGATGACCTCTTTCTTGTCTAAATGACCACGACATGCTGGTAGCACCACCCCCACCCAATTGTTTTCCAGTTGGACGAGAACCTGCAATCTCGCCGCCAGGACTCGCTGCCATGCCGGAGCCCCCGGCTGATAAGATCAAATGCAGGACCTCCCTCCGTTGGCCTCTGTAAACCTCGAGCACAATGCAGCTCTGATCCGCTCCAGTGTGACCTGTGGTTCCTCCGAGTCCAATCAGCCCGGCGCCTTCCGGGCCATTTCCAAAGCGCACCCCCCACCCTCATGCGGGCCATCAGTCGTGTGTCACCACGTCACCCTTAAGTGACAAGAACAGGCTTGCAGGTGTCTGAAGACCTGGCATGAACTGGCGTCTAGGAACACAGATTCGAACCAGAAGGTTTTAGGCTCAAGGCCCTAGGGTGAGCCCGGCAGTTGTACCCTAGAACTGCCCCTGAGATAATGACCCTGGGGGAGACTTTGATGCTCCATGGAACAGACAGAGCCATCATTACAGTACACTGGGAAGGTGGTTCCATATATTACTACCAGAAGATATGTTATCTGTCATTAAGGGCAACACAGTGGGATGCCATGGGGACAGGCTGACAGCTCCAACTCCCTTCCTCTGTCCCACCCGGCAGAGGATCCTCACTGTGGCAGGGACACGCACAGGCGGGTGAGGCGGTGTTGGGTTTCTGGGTCCCTATCAGTGGCGAGAGGCTGCTGCGGCTCCCACACACGGCACCCACGCCGGCTGGCAGTTAGAGCGCGTTCCCTGGAGCACCGGTCCCGCACAGAACCTTTTATCATCGAGCTGACTCTGGATTCGGGACCATTTTGGCTGTTCATTCGGAACCATTCACACCATCGCACGGGGAGACTCACTGTCACCTGTGGGTTTTTCCGCATCTGGGTATCAGATATCGTACCAGATACTGTCGCTCTATACATAGCACAGCACAGTGACCTCACACCACTGAGCCGTGGGTTCGAATCCCATCGCTGGCTCTCTGTGTTGAGGAAACACACAGATTAGGTGCCGCCCACTGTGGCGAAGTGAGATGAAACACACTTTGGAAAGCAGCACTTGTGTGTGACTCAGCTCAGATTACGGGCTACATAGTAGATTTATCAAAGCCTGCGTTTAGCCCTGAAAAGGGGGCTACCCAGAGAGGCTTAAAGTGGGTGGGGCTTTCCGGGGGGGGGGGGTCCAAGCAGGGCATCACTCCATGGGCCTCAGCGGACCCTCGGGAGGCTTGTGTCCTGAGCTGTGACGTCCCCTCCCATTCTTACTGACGCCAGCAGCTCTCTGACGTGGCCGTCCCTCCCCACGCCCGTGTGGCGCAGCCATGGAAACATGGTGCCAGGTGCCAGCTCCACTCCTCCTCTGCCATCAGCAGAACCAGTTTGGTGGAAAACATTACAAGGGCTGCAAAACATGTGGTTGTGCTTATTGGGGGGGGGGGGGCAATGACTCAGGAGCTGATACCAAGACAGCAGTCCCGGGACCAACGGCGAGTCGTGCAGGGCATATTGCACACCCGTGAACGCGTGCAAAGCATCGGGGGAAGGGGCCGGAGGAGGTGACCTCATCCTGGTCACTCACCCACCCCCCCAGATGGCACCCGCTTACCCCCCACCTCCATGATAAATTTCCCATTTATGCCCAGGAATAAACTCCCCCCCACCCAAATTTGACCGCTGTCTCAGCCCTATGAAATTTACAAGGGGGTGGCCCCTAGCTCTCCCGCGGGGGGAGCAGCCGATCCCCACTGTGAGTCCGGCACCCCACTTCACATACTACCACCATGGGAGTCGGGCCTTCTGAACCACCGGCTCGAGACGCGAGAGGGATTCCAGACCACCGCCCACCGGAGTGATGGACGGATCCATTATCGCGGGCATGTGGTAGCTCAAGGCAGAGCAGGCTGCACCACCAAGCGCCATCAAGCACCAGCAAAGAGAGGAAGGGCCGAGAAGAAAGCCGGGGTGTTTATTTATCTTGGCTACAGCCATACAAACTGCAGCCCCATTTCCCAGCCCCAGGACGCCCTTCATGTCCCCGGTCTCTGTTTCACAAATGCAGGCCCAACCACCATAGCACAGGCCAGCTTTAGAGAGACACATGTTTTACAGATGGCATCTGTCAGCGACAGAAATTTAACCGCAGGTGAAAACGTCCTGGCTTTTCAGGGTGAGGCTGTTCATTAGCCCTTTACAGCATTTTAAAAGGCTGTTGCTTTGCAGTGATCCGTGTCTCTCTGATTGGAGAACTGACACATCAATCAAATCAGGGGAACTGGGACTATAGCAGCTCGTCAAACAAATTGTCAACTGGGACCTGAAAAGGTTAAAGGGCGTCTCCCGAGGCTGTAACTCGTCAAGGCTGTAACTTGCTCATTGCCAGATTATTCGTTTAATTAGAAACCCACTCATAAGGTTACTATGCCCCCAACGGCCACCCCCCACATAACCATAGAAACTAAAATAACTCTCAAAAAACTCCTCCCACCGAAAGGATGAAAGGGCTTCAGGTAGGAGGAGCTTCAGGGTGAGTAATTAGACTGCAAATCTGTTTACGAAACAACACTGCCACAGCAGGACACCAGCATGCAGCATTTGTTTCTTTCTGCTTTATTGTTGTTTTATTGCATGAGACACTTTTTGGCACTTTTCAGACCTCATTTTCAATGTTTGTTTAACTCTGTTCAGATATTCGTTCCAGGTGTCAGAAAGCAAAGGATTTCAGCAGGCAGTCTCACCATCAGAGATTGACCTTCTTAATCGCTAGGCTACCTGTTGAGTCCTCGGCCTACGTGGCCACTACCCATAAGCCCTCGCTCTTGCGCAGATGGCAGCAGTAAGCGCTCTTTAATGAGGCTCCCCAGATAAGCCTGTTTGTCACCACGAGGCGCATAAAGTCTGATTTATGGAGAATATTTTCACTGGAGTGAAATCGTCACCGTTTTTACCCGCATGGAAAATGGAATCACAATGGGGCCAAGCAGGCCAAGCCAAGGCCTTTCATCTCAAAGCTCTTTGTTGCACTTTAGCTTTTAATAAAACTGAGTAGATTGTAAGCTCCAGTCTGGAGGTGGGGGTGGCTGAAGATGGATTTATTCAGGATATGTGAAGAGGCGATGTTTGTCCGCCCTCCAAATACCAGAACGGAGGACAAGCCCCTTTTACTGTTTGTGTCCATTACAAAGATGTGCGCACAGTTACACAGTAACACACAACACCATGATATGTTACACACCCACGCGTGCCAACAGGGTGGCGGCTGGGCTATGTCACCAGGGGGTGATAGGAACCCACCCTGTGGCCCCCTGCTATGTCAGTGGGCTGTGGCATGCCGAGTCCCGTATTCCAGCACTTTGTACTTACAGCTTAATGCACTCGCCACGCTACTACCAGCCGTGGTTTCCTCGGCGCTGATCTCCTGTCCCGTAGGGAAGCGATTCTGACTGATTTTAGGATGGACTACAAATAAAAATCTGTGCGATTCATAGCAGTACCTCTCTGGGCGTTTCTCCTGGGCGCCTCTCTTTACCTTCCTGTCTCTTAAAATAGGGGTTGGAACTGGAAACGGACCAGGGCTACGGGATGTCTTAAATGCTCATGCTTCCTCACCCTATTGCCATGGCGCTGGGGAGAGGCAATAAAACAGCCTGCCTGGAGAGGCAGATAGGCAGCCGTTGTCACTGGGGCAGGTGCAATATCCCTCTCTCCATCCCTCCTATGCATCCCTGTTCTCCACCTCTTCCTGCTTTCTGACACAGCAGACTGGCAGCATGTGTCTTTTAGTAGCATCAGTCGAACCCGGGCCAGCCCCAACCAACTCGGAATGCCCTAAACCCCCAGGCCCACCTCCGCTGAACAGCACGGGACCTGCCTGTGTGGCCGTAGCTTGAGTTTTGTAGGGAGCGCGACCTCCCTGGACCGGCTCTCCCCCCTCCAGCATCCCCTTATTTACGGTGCTTCACACTGATGCCAGCCAGCTAAACGATGGTTCCCTGGGAGCAGGCCAGATGTGGGCCATTATGCTCCAGTTTGGCCTGCCCTGTTTCAGTTCTTTTGATGTCGGCCCAGCGGTACTTGCTGATACGCCGACTGGGCCTCCTCAGAGCCACTCCCTCCTTCTCGTGTTTCAGCTCTCCCGAGTTCTGCTAACATTTCTGGACTGAACCAGGAGCTCAGGGCTTTTCGGGATGTTGCACTGGGATTATGTGACTATGTAGTAATTATGTAGACGTTTGCCCCGGCCGCATGACCACAGAAGGATACAGTTCTACCCATTTATACTGTTTGGTATTTGGTTAAGTAATTCAGGAAAAGCACGTTGAAACAGTTATCTTTGTTCCACCCAACTCCGGGTCTTTAACTGTTTCGCCACCTGCTGGAAAAATAGTTTGGTGCTGCATGGATTGTTTGATAATTGGAAATAGCATACTCAGGTCTGTTTGATCCATAACGCTGATGAAATATGTAGTTCTAGTATATAAATATTATTTAACCCAAAAGGTTACATGAAAATATATGAAAAGACATGCAAACTGACCCTGATACTAAGCTTGTCCAATAGGAGTCTAAACATTCATAATATCCATAACATTATAACTGTCCTGATGTGATTTATGCGTGTGTGTGTGTGTGTGTGTGTGTGTGTAGTCAGCAGGCTATGAATTTTGGGAGGGGCTGGGAAGGCGGCTTCACTCCTGCTTCAGCCCGCAGGCGGACTTCACCGTTGTCCAGGCTCCTCTTCACTATCCACAACTCCTTTATGTCGAAGCTTGCAACTTAACTGGGTTTCAGCCCAACAGCTTTAATGGAATTGTCTTCCCACACCATCCTCAGCCCCCTGGAGGTTGGTGAGGAACCGGACTAGGCGGTATTTTGATGGTACATCTGTATATTTTCAAATGATATATAGGATAATACTGCGCCATTTATATTGGTATACTATTATTTTGTGTGCACAAAGATTTTTAATGGAGACCAGGAAACTAGTCCCCATAAGGTCACAAAAACGGGTATTCATTACGTTGTGGGGACAAGCCAAGGCATATCTGGGCGAAACACACACACACACAGGTTGGTAATTATATCTTTGCGGGGACTCTCCATTCATTCCTATGGAGAAAACTCTAATCCCAACATGACGACCTTCACCCCTATCCAGCCCTGACCTTAACCATAAGTAACCAAACAAAATACCAGAATTTTGGCATTATTAGTTTTTAGAGCGCATTCACAGATCTTTGTCAAGACCTGAAAAATGGCAATCAAAAAACAGGTTTTTATTACATTGTACAATACCATTATATAATATAACCAACACACACACAGTAGAGTGAAATGGTTTTATGACAGATGCCTTTGTCTATACAGAATAGTTGTACTTATACTTGCATTTCGTTTTGTCCACACACTGTTTTAATAAGCGTTTGGAACATCTCACATGTGACATACAACTGAACGCATTCAGTTTACCTTGCTGAAAATAGATATATATTGTGTATATGTGTATATTGTTCTGCCTAAAAATATTGAAGAAGGTTGTTTATATAAAGACCCAAATCTGACACAGCTTTAAAAAATAAATATTAAGAATTCAGAGCGAAGCCCTGCTCTCACAGTGATTTGGAATCCAGGATAAAATGCCATCACAGTAAACTGGAATTCAGAGTAATGTACTGCTATCACAAAAAAGTGGAATTCACAGTAAACTGGAATATTGATTATAGTGATGCCCTTATTGTAAAGCGAATTCAAGGAATAGAGAGTAAACTACAGCTCTCATAGTAAAACAGAACTGCTTTCACAATAATGTAGGCACTCCTGTGCAAATTAGAATCAGACATAATCAGCCAATAGCATTTCTGCATATCACCCACCTGGGCATGATTACGACATTTAAATTAGCCCTGAGTGCACACTTACAACAAGGGAAAAGGTCACGATGTAAAATGAAACACATGAAACATATTCTTTCTATTTAAACACACCAAAAGGCAAATACAATGCCTGCTGCCGTTTATCTGGTGGTACACCAAGTTTTAAAATTATTGCAGGAGGCTTTTGTGTGTCCGGACCACCACCCAGTTTGCCTGCCATGTCACCATAAAGGCGACCATGAGGGATCAGAGTTGAGATCGGCTGACCGCACGCCTGGGATGATGTCATGCGTTTTATGAGATGACATCACAAGGGCTGGACTTTTCCTGCTATACCCTTGCTTCCCCTCTGCCCTGATCTGTGACATCATGACCGCGGGGTTTATTGGGGGGAGGGGGGCACTAGAACACAGTGGGAGAGAGGGGACACTGAGTCATCCCTCAGCCTGGACACGCATCAACACACTGCGTGTTCATGTGAGAGTAGTCATCCAAAACTGCATCCCCTTAGATGAACTGCGTAAAATCTCATGTAGGTGAAGGAAGTCCAATCCTAATGCCCCTTTCAGAAAAAAAAAATTACATGAAAAATGTAAAAAAAAAAAGTAAGATGGCTGCCACTTCACCGTGGGCAAAGTTGAATGGTGGGAATGATGACGTGATGCAGGCTCATTACTGCTAACATCTCCTCAGTGACCTCAGGCCTCAGACACAATGCTTCAGGCAACACCCCCATGCCACCAGCAGACGGGGATACTGGCAGTGCCTTTACTGACAGGGGTGTATAGTGTCAGGCATTTTTAAAAGCAAATATCTATCAAGGCAAATACAAACAAACTGTATATCACTGTAATTAGACCAGGGTGGCAACTTTCACTGATGTATCACTCCACAGGCTGGGTCTGGTAGAATACGGGGGGTAACTGAATCGCTCAAATCAATCTCTCTGATAGGCTGCTTCCTTGAGGGCATCCTAAGGGGTCCCTGCAACAGCTACCATCATCATCAACAAGCAGAGGCCACTGAGCTTTGCAGGAACGCGGAATAACCGTCTGGTGGCAAAATAAATAAAGAAACTGAGATAAGATAACAGCCTGTCTGTCTGATAGGTACTCTGATGTTTTTCTTCCCTCAGGAACAACAAAGAAAAAAATATGAATCGTGTCCAGATATTGATCTACCTTGGCAAACCAATGGGGCTGAAGACATGAGTCATCCTGATAACCCAACTGTAAATGTGTTATAGGCAAGTAGAGTTTAGCCGGGGGAGGGATAAACCCAGCTGAGCTACAACCAGATTAAAACGTAACAATTCTAAGAGCATATGTCACCTTCCATCTCAGCCAGGGCGCACTGCAGCCATGTGCCCTATCCTGTCTGGGTGCATTGCAGCCTGGATGTACTGCAGCCGTGGGCCCTATGCTGTCTGGATGCACTGCAGCCCAGGTGAACTGCAGCCATGGGCCCTATGCTGCCTGGATACACTGAAGCCCAGGTGTACTGCAGTCAAGTGCCCAGTGCTGCCTGCGAGCAATGCAGCCTGGATGTACTGCAGCTGTGGGCCCTATGCAGCCTGGATGTACTGCAGCTGTGGGCCCTATGCTGCCTGACAGAGGCCAGGATCAGTAGTTAGAAGATAGATGGATAAACATGTCACCTTCATGTCAAATTTAAATCACAAGGGGCTACAGAATGATCTGGAATTTGAAACTGTTCATGGAAAGTTTTCTGTTTTTCAGTTTTTGTTAAGTTACGATTAAGAGTGAATGAATACAATTTTCACAATTAATCAAACATCACATGTATTAACATCTTATCTTTCTGCCAATGAGTTCCTTCTTTGCTAAACTGCAGCACCTCAGTAGAACCCTGCTTCATCCTCCCCAACAATCTCCAGAAACTCAGAATAACCCAGTGGTTCTCAAAGTCGGTCCTCGGGCCCCACTACCCTGCTTGTTTTCCAGTTATCCCTGCCCCACACACTGCTGATTACCTGGATCAGGTGTGTTCAGTGAATCAGAAGCTGAAAGACAGCTGGGACTTGTGTGTGGGGCAGGGATAGCAGGAAAACAAGCAGGGCAGTGGGGCCCGAGGACCGACTTTGAGAACCACTGGAATAACCCAACTTAATCCTACCCAACTCCATCCAATCTTCCAATCTCAAAAACCTCAGTAGAAGTCAGCTCCATCCTCGTTAATAAACTTCAGAACCTTGGTGGAACTCAGCCCCACTGTACCCACCAAACCAAAAAAAAATCCCACTGGAACCTCTCTACCAGAGTCAAGGACCTCCAGAATTTCAGTGGAGATGCCACACCTCAGAACCTCAATAGAACCCAGCCCCACAGTACTTTTACCTTAGCGGAACATGGCTCAGTTCTGCATCCGTAAGTTAATTCCTGGAACCCAGCACTGAGTCACGCCACATCTGCGGAACAGATCACAAGCAGGAAATTAAATAACAACTTACCAGCTATCAATTCAATTGATTTCACCTTATTCCCGAAAGTAATGATCGGAAACAGTTTGGAAGTAACGGCCTTAGTGCTGCTGTCGTTATTTAAAGCTGGATCCTCTGAATTCCACCTCAGTTTCCAGCACATCTGCAGCAATGTTACGGAGCTTCCACATCAACGGACGTTTCTATGTACAACATTGGCTGCAGGCAGGCCTAACCTGCCAGAGTTATGGGGGGACACTCTCAGGCCTCGCTGGACTGTCCAGCCCCAGGTCATTCACCCAAAACAATTCCCGCTAGGTGCTGTTTCACGGCACCAGCATCTGTGAACGTAAGCAAGTGGATGCAATCAATGGGAAACAGAAGACCACGGCATTCAAACTCACAAGATTAAGTGGGACTGAGGACAAACCTGTAAACACAGCCTGGCAGATGGGAGGAAGACATGATCCTTCAGAGAAAATGGCACTGTTATGACTAATGCAGCGCCCTCCTCTACTGTTAGCTGTATTTAGCTGCTGAGTTGGGGGCCTTACAAAGGTTAATGGCAATACAGTTGAGGCCAAAAGTTTACATACACCTAGGCTAGACAGTGAAACCCAATATTTAGCAATTCCATAAATGTCAACATACCATACACTTCCTATGTGATGCCAATCAGGGTAATTAACTTATTTCCTGAAGAGTGTCAAAATAACAGTTAAGATATAGATATATTTCAGTCTTTATTTACTATATCAGATTTTTAATTGGTCAAAAGTTTACATACAGCAAACTGAATGTCAGTGTGGACTATCCCAGAAATTGATGTACTGCTTTTAGAATTCACCGGCAAATTTTCTTAATTATAAGTGAACTGGGAGTACACGTTTGTCGGTATTTAAGTGTCTTGCTTTAGTGCCTTGATGCCCTTGAAACCGTGACAACTGATGGGACCATGAGCATCTGGACAAAGAATTGTATGCAAACAAAAATCTAGGGATCACACAGACACCATCATCCAGGAAAGAGGCACAAATGAACTCCCAAGAATGTACAAACTTTGCTTTGAAAAGTTCGACTGAACCCCAAGACAACAAAGGAAATGGCAAAGCAGTGGGAGGCGTCAGGTACTAAAGTATTAACTGGCATCCACTGTCCTTCTTCGATGTGGCCTGAAATGCTCTCGCGCAAGAGAGGAGCCCCTGCGTCTGGATTTACATAAGAAACCAGACTGAAGTTTGCAGATGATCACCAGGACAAAGACCCAGCCATCTGAAGGATCAAATTTTACTGTTTGGCTATAATCAGCACCATGTAGGAAAGAAGAAGGGTAAGGCTCTTTAAGCCAGAGAATACCATCCCAACTGTGAAGAACGGAGGTGGCAGCATTCTGCTGGAGGGTGTGAGCCAGCCAGCTAGCTAAAAGTACTGCAAGCCGAGTGCTGGCGAGACCTTCGACTCTTCTCTACCACTAACCGCGTAATCTCCTCTGCCCTCAGCACAGTGACTCGAGGACCTTCCTCTACACTAGGCCAGGATTATCTAATAGTGCTAAAAACGACCTAACTGCATGTGTGGTTAAGCACCTTCTGTTACATCACTAGGCCACAGTCAGAGCCCATGAGGTATATTTCAAACAACTTAAACAGGAAACATGCAGCATTTTTCTGTATGTGCAGTTATGAAAAGAATATTATGTAAACAGTGACTCGGTTGTTCGTGATACGACACGCTGCTTCGACACTGTGCAGCTCCTTATTTGCACCGGCTCACCATCACAGCCCAGACTCGCCCATCAGCCAGCTGGTGGACAGGGGTGACAGACCCATGGTGTCACAAATGAGTTTGGGATGTAAACTCACAGCTCACACCAGTCTGCATATCAGACAGCTCCAATAACATAGCCAAGCTTTCTTTAGGAGATCACTGATTATCCACTATTTAAACGGATTTAAAAAAAAAAAAAAAAAAAAAAAACATTCTCCAATGTTGGTAGCCTATATTAATGGCTTAAGCGCTTACCAGGAATATGTTTGTACTGAGTTATAAACTTTGACTACTGAGGTTAACAGACTACCGCAAGCTAACTTCCTCCCTGTGGCCCAGAATTCCCCCTGGATGATGACATCAGCTAAGAAATGCACTAATGACAAACTGCAGGTTTCTCTGTGGAGTTCACAACTTACAGTCACTGGTGGAGGGCTGGGGGGGGGGCACAAGGACCATTCTTTGGTTACTCTGAGTCATAAATTAAAATATATATATTTGTATAGCACGCGTTTTGGCCGTACCGTTTATTTCGGTCCCAGTTTACCTGCTTCGTGCGTTTCGGAAAACACTTGACTTCATTGCGGGAAACGTAGCATCAAATGACTTCACCTGATCGCGCTGTTGAATAAATTTACTCTGTGCACTTTCCCAGCCTCGCACCTTAAACACATTAATGGAAAATCAATGCGACGCCACAGACCCCATTCCCACGAGCCACTACGATAAAAGAATACCGAACTGCTTCGGAAAAACGTAATGTGTAACAGAGAAATATATACAGTTTTTTATATATATATATATATATATATATATATATATATATATATATATATATATATATCAGATCTTCAGTAAACAAGTAAGTGAAAGCGGTCGGCGAACGTGCCGGACGGAAGTCAGAAGCCGCACGCGGGCGTCCCGAGCCGCGGCTGTGCGTGATACCCGGCGGCGCGCGATGCCCGGCAGCGCCGCCCGCCGCCGCTCTCACATCCCCTCCCGCGCGCGGGCGCCTTCACACACTTCTCAGCAGAAGAGAGAAGTGCACAGATTTTCTGTCCTTCAGGTGATTTTTTTTGTTACCTTCTTTGGGGGAAAAGTGCGACAGACACTTGGGAGACAGAAGAGAGGCATAAAAAAAAATTAATCTCAAATATCACACGAGCAGTTTAGGCGTTAGAGTGTTAAAACATAGCTGAATATCAGCACTTTCAGCTATTTAAGAAAATTACACTTTTAACTCTGTGAAAGTGTAATTTTTGTGCAAGTTAATACACAAAGAATAATAATCTTTAAGTGTCATTCAAGTCCATAAAAAATCTATGCATGAAAAAAATTTATTTATACCGATCGCACTTGCGGTGAGGTGATCTAATGTCTCTAAACTGCCCGGCACGTGTTACTGTGTGAGTGAGTGTGAGCGTTTGTATGTGTGCCTAGCAATGGACTGGCATCCCATCCGGAGTGCCCACGTGCTCTAGGCTCACCCTGCCTCTGCATAAGGGCTTCTCCCTGATGGCCCCTTTCTGACTCATCCAATGGGGGCATGGCGGGCCGGCGACGCTTGAGGTCACCGTACTTTGTGGGAACTGGAAGCGCTTCAGCGAAAACGAAAGCCAGTAAGCGAAGGTCACTGCTAAGGGGAAGACCTAGAACGGCATGGATGGCACCTTCGCATGCCGCAACATCATCGTCGCCGTCGTTTTGGGTTTGGGTCTGCCTCAGGGCTGTGCCAGTTTACAGGCGCGTTCTCTCCGTCTTTAAAATGACATGGACACCATCAAAGAGTGGAGACTATCATTTTCATCGGGGGATCCTAACATAATTTAACCTGATTATATTTAGGTTTTTTTTTTTTTTTGGGAGTGGAGGATTGGCTCATGACAATAGGGACCGATTTCCCCAAATGAGGGAAAGGGCTATGAAACAGGAAGAAATACCCACCTTGCTTTCTTTTACATTATCATTTCACTTTTCAGTCTCAGGGTTCCAATAAGCGGCTCAGGGCTCGAATTACAAGGGGGGGGGGGGGGGGGGGGCATTGGCGATAAGGATCGTACCGCGTCAACTTTCGGGATATGTTTCAGCTGCGTTCTCCAACAGGACAATGAGTCTCTTTGAGTCTAAGTAGTGCAAAAATCCATGAGCCTAAAGCAGTTTGATTGGCTGGCAGTCAGATCCGAAAAAAAAAAACTAAGATTTAAAGAAGGCCTTCACCAGCACTGGGGAGGCTTTAGCTGTCAAACTCCCGAAGCAGGAAAGAAGAGTATTCCGACATTCTGGAAGAGACGGGATGAGGGGTTTATTGGTTTTTACCCGCAACTTTTCCTTATAAGTAATACAAGTCTGGGTCTGACATCTAAGGCAACTTGAGAGATTTGGATGCTCGGTACTCGGTATAATACTCGAGCCATAATGCTACCCAAAGACTGAAGGACACCCGGGGATGCCGGGAGGGGCGGGGGATCAACACCATTTGGAACGAAATCGCAGTGCCGGCTAGTGGTTCCTCTAGAGGATGGAAAACCAGGGACAGAAATAAGATTTCAGTGCTGACCTCCTCGCTTCGACGTCAAATACTGAAGCAAAACTGCAGCAGGAGGAAGCAGCACCTACGCCAAACAGCCACACGCCCAGCAGTGTGCCAGCTGACCCTCAAGTTGCATAGCGGGGGCTGTTTTCATTACATCCGGGTACTTTATCTATCAATTTTTTGCAGAATGAACTTTGTGTTGGGTGCAGACATCAGATAGGGACTTGAATCTGCAACCTTTTAAACATTTATACTGTTTTTTTCATAGTTCCTGCTTCTGTTGGAAAGGAGATTATGACTGCACGCACGTCCCGCCTTCTAAGTGCACCTGATACCATCCCTGATCAGTGTTTTCTCCACCCCTCACCCCCATAACATGATTGTAAGGCTTCTGCCCCCTCATTTACAAACACAGTGCCCCTGCCCCCCATCACCTCAGCCAGTGTTTGTGTGAAACTGGCCCACCTCGGTCTGCAGGGCCCCTCTCACCGTGACCTGTGCAAACAGCCTGCGTTTGCTGTCGCCCGATAACGGCGGCCTGGGTATCAGGGCCATGGGAAAGCGGTCCGCTAGCTGAGGGGTGCCATCGCGAGCTATGATGTGACTCATCACAGCGGGCGCGAGAGAGCCCCCCCCCCCAACCCCACAGGCACGACACACGTCGTGTTGACCGTCATCCGTCTCACAATTCAGCCCGACAGATGTCTGAACCAAAATCAACAGTTGCAGCTTTTTTTTTTTAGATCATTCAAGGGTCCATCAGCAGGGTCCCATCTGGGATCTGGACCACAGACATGTCTCCATGCACAGCAGAGCCTAAAAATTCAGCAGATGGGATCCTTGCCCACTGTGCTATTCAGCAGTGATACAAAGAACCAAAAAAGGGACTGGCCACTGTTTTCTGTCTTTGCTCCACTCTCACAGACCTTGTAGGCCTGATGGCCATGTTGTTGTCCGTTACATTCCCCCCTTGGCCACCCTTTGTGGCTGTTCCTCACCATTGGTTTGTCCCAAGATCCAACCCCCCTCCCCCACCGACAGACAACGACTTCAAAAGACCATAAATTAATTAACATTCAAACAGTTATCCACTTATGATTTCCATAATTTTTGTCATTATTTTAGACAACCCCAGTAAACGAAACCTGGCAAAAGCCCGGTAAATGCCCCAGGGAAACATCATGCATGATAGTGCCCAGACCTGTCAACGGTCATGGTGTAAACCCCCCTCCACGGATGTGACCTAGGTGGGTGTAGCAGTGTAATCTTATGGTGATTCACTGTGTAAATATTATCCACCTGTCAACTTGGCTTCCCAGTGGAGTAGTTTACGTTTCACACATGCCGTAGATTCCTGTCTGCCACAGTCAAATGGTCACCTTGGGGAGGAGCTAGCAACCATTCTGGCAGAGGGCTGGGGTAGACGTATCGTAAGAGCGCAACTGGATCGTGCCGGCATGCAGGAAAACACGTGCAGATAATTATGCATCCAAAATGCGCGCGGGCAAAGCCCTGGGCTTGTCGGGTGACACTTCCTTCGAAATTACGGCCTGTTTGCCCAACACTTCTCTCTTCTGTGTCTCGTAAATGATTAACGGCGAAGCGGTTGGCTGGTCATGGGTCGTCTTGTTGACTCCATCGGGGAACCACATCAGACCCTACGGTCGCTCAATTAGGAAGTGTGTTCTTTGGCACCATCGCTCGGCACAGATGTTCTGTATTCTGCTAATTGGGTCTGAGGGTACCGACACCCCCTCCCCCTTCCCGCCCCCACTCTGCTGTCTTTCATGGGGTCGGAGCTTTCCGGCATGGACGTCCACGGCGGCTTGGATGGATCCGAGGCGGCCCGTCGAGACTTGGGTGTGTCGCGGCTGGGATTTGAGAGGCTTGACCCATTTTCCCTTTTCCCATTTTGTGGCTTGACAATGGGCAGCATTCTTCATGATAACAAAGAGGGGGGGGGGGTGGGGTGGAGAATGGGATGGGGGCAGTCAGATGCCATCTGAAGCTGGGATTTTTAGGTTGGCAGGGGCATGCACGCATATCCCGAGAAGCATGTGGTTACTTAAATGTGCATGCGCGTACGCATTAATGGATCACAACGTTACTTGCTTGCAGACTGGCTCAGCTGGGCACCCCTGACCAATGGCAACTTTGGAAAAACCCAAAACAGCCTATGAAAACCCTGTATGCGCAGTGGAGGCCTGTTTGAGGTTCTCTGGAGGCTCATTTGAGACCCAGTGGAGGCCTGTTTGAGGTTCTCTGGAGGTCCATTTGAGGCCCAGTGGAGGCCTGTTTGATGTCCTTTGGAGGTCCATTTGAGGCCCAGTGGAGGCCTGTTTGATGTCCTTTGGAGGTCCATTTGAGGCCCAGTGGAGGCCTGTTTGATGTCCTTTGGAGGTCCATTTGAGGCCCATTGGAGGCCTGTTTGAGGTTCTCTGGAGGCCCACCCAAGGCCCAGTGGAGGCCCATTTGAGGCCTAGTGATGTCTCACCCAAGACCTATTTGAGGCAACTTTGCCTCAGTTTTTAGCTATAGAACAAAGGTATCTGGCCCAACGGCAAAATCAGGGTTTGACTAGCAGAGTCTCTTTGGTAAACCGCACAGCTGTGCAAACCCCTGTATGTCTCAGACATACAGGTTATATACATTCAAATGCTTCGCTCTGGATATCAGGTTCTCTTAGGCAGAGGCTGACCCAGCTTTAGACAAATCCCTTACTGGTAGAGAATGGCGTTTGTTTTCAGGCACATGAACTGGAATTGTGCTGTGAACCTTCGACTCAGCCCAATTTGGCAGGGGGGGGGGGGACGCACGTACCTAGCGGCACGTCTCCACAGTCTGAGCAGAACACAGAACCTTCCGGTCCTCCGGCATTCCACTTCTAAGCGCCACCCCCTCACCTGAAAGGTCAGCCTGGCAGGCTCAGAGAGTCAAGTCACAGCTAACCGGAAAGTTCTCATACCTTTCTGCTGAAAAAGAGAGAGAGAGAGCCAAGATCATCCACTGCCGCCCCCCCCCCCCCCCCCCCCCACATCCCCGGACAGGCCTAGTGAGGACTTAGGGCCCCCCCTAAACAAAGGGAGACAGGCCCGGCCTGGGATGCTAAATCATCTATCCCACAATGCACCACCTGTGTGTGTGTGTGTGTGTGTGTGTGTGTGTGTGTGTGTGCATGCCTGTGGTTATGTATATATTACACCATGGGGACCAAATGTCCCTGCAATGTGATAAAAACCTGTTATTTTGACATTGTATGGCCCATTTTCTTTTGGTCCCCACAAGGGGAGTTCAATTTTACAAAAATCTGTGAATGCAGCCAAAAAACTAAAAATGCCTAAAGTCTCGTATTTTGCTTGCATAAGTATATGGGTGAAGTTTAGGGCTTGATAGTGGTTAAAGTTCTCATTGTTGGGACTAGGGATATGCCCATATAAATGACAGTCCTCACAAAGATATTAATACAAATGTTTGTCTGTATGCAGGACACTCCAACCCATCTCAGGAAGCAGGGGGTAGGGGAGACCCCGCAGGACACGCCAGCCCATTGTAGGAAGCAGGGGGCAGGGGAGACCCCGCAGGACACCCCAGCCCATCTCAGGAAGCAGAGGAGACCCTGCAGTACACGCCAGCCCATCGCAGGAAGCAGGGGGTAGGGGAGACCCCGCAGGACACCCCAGCCCATCTCAGGAAGCAGGGGAGACCCCATAGTACATGCCAGCCCATCGCAGGAAGCAGAGACCAGGGGAGACCCTGCAGGACACCCCAGCCCATCTCAGGAAGCAGGGGACAGGGGAGACCCTGCAGGACATGCCAGCCCATCTCAGGAAGCAGGAGAGACCCCGCAGGACACCCCAGCCCATTTCAGGAAGCAGGGGACAGGGGAGACCCCATAGTACATGCCAGCCCATCGCAGGAAGCAGAGACCAGGGGAGACCCTGCAGGACACCCCAGCCCATCTCAGGAAGCAGGGGACAGGGGAGACCCTGCAGGACATGCCAGCCCATCTCAGGAAGCAGGAGAGACCCCGCAGGACACCCCAGCCCATTTCAGGAAGCAGGGGACAGGGGAAACCCCGCAGGACACTGGAGACACCTCGCAGTCCATTGCAGGGCACAAACACCCTGACTGCATGTCACACAGGCACAGGGATGGGCCAATAAATTAAGATTTATTTGGCATTTTCACAAGTTGAGGAACAGTGGAATATTTCACTTGTAGCCCATCTCGCACTCCTTTTTAAAGACATTCACTAACATAGAAGTGAGAGTGAAGACTGAGGTCTGAGCACAGGGTCCATCATTCATTCATCAACCCTGAACTATTTTTGAGGGTATTAAGGGCCTCAGTCAAGGTGTGATTACTCTGCTGAGAATGGGATTCAAACTAGTGACCACAGACAAATCACAGACAAAGAGGTCCAACCCGCTGAGCCACACAGCACCCCCCTTGCCTAAAGCATAGTTCTATTTCGAGAATGTTGGTTTTAACCAGTGCGAATGCATCAGGAAGGGTAAATCTGAAAAGTCACCTCGTTTGGGAAAGTGTGTATGGGGGTGGGCGGGGAGATCAGCCCTGCCCGGTGACATCTTTATAGTCGCCAGTATTAGCATGTGCTCAGTGCTGGCATACTGGCATTTTCCCAGTGGACCGGTGGGTTTGTGGGTCTGTGAGGGACCCAAAGTCCATGGCTGGATGTGAGCTGCAGTCCAGCCTCGGTCTGAGTGGTGCTTACTGCCCCGTCAATCACTCAGAGCCCCCCGTCCCCCAGATTGCTGCCACCCTGCATGTTGATGGTAATAATTACCACTGAATAGACCTCCACGTTCCCATGGCTGTCAGCAGAGAGCCCCTTCACTCTCCCCCCCCCCCCATCTCCCCCAGAAGCTCTTCAGTCGTCTGATTAGAAAGTACAATCTCCAAGCATCCGGGCCGCTTGTTTTGTTATGGACTTATTATGTCAGCCCCCCCCCCCCTCCCAAAAGCCCTCAACAGCCCCCCTGGCACCCTACTGCTAGCATGCCGAGATGGGGGGTGGCTCTGCCTTTCTTGGGTGGGGGTGAAATGGAACCATTCCATTTCAGTATAATTAGAATGAGTAGGCTGAATTTTGCACAGTTTCATACATCAGTGTAAGACCTCACTGTGATGGGGGCAGTGTATAGTTCTATGCCCATGATCAGAAGGTCATCGGTTCAAGTTCCCTAAACAAGGCCCTTAGGCCCACTTACTCCAAGGCCAATGTTGGATCCTACTCTCTGTTGGTTCATTTCCAGGAGGTTCTGGTGCCTCTCGGCGCGTCTGTGAAGCCAATCAGCTGGATAATATCCAGAGACCTCAGTCTTCAGCAGGCATGATGGAGGGTGCCTCTATTGCTAGGACCAAAACTGCGGTCTTCATGAAGCAGCCTAATGCAGCTGCAGGCTAAGGGCTTCGGGCCTCCAGAGACCACGGCACCAGGACAAAAACCCACCAGTGCCATTTATCACATGAGGTCAGAGGTCACAAAAGGTTTCGAAGTAACGGGCAACACAGCCTGGGAGGAGAGTGGCACCCGAGACACAGAGTTTCAGACAAATTCACGTTTCAGAGAATCCCCTATGCAAAACCAACGCTCATCCCTGAGACCCCGAAATAAAAGCCTCAGATTCCCAAATCAGGCGACCAGACCCTGAAGTGGGACTCGGCTGAGAGGGATGGGGATGTGTAAATTTGATCTGGCCCCTAATTCCTGTCACACGATTGGATGGAGTCATGAGGGTGGTACACTGAGCCAGGACCCCCGCCTGCCACTGGCCTTCTAATTAATGCAGCAGAAAATTAATTACGGTGGGATCCTCTGCACACAGCCGGGACCTTAATCACTCCTCATCCCCGCTCCTCCAAAAGACAAAAACAAAGGAGAAGAAAAGACGAGAGAGAGAGAGAGAGAGAGAGAGAGAGAGAGAGAAAGGCACAGAGGGCTCCAAAAGAGGGCGATAAACGAAATTGTTTACTTCTCATCGCAGGGCCGATTGAATACCCAGGGGGGGTGGAGTGGGGTGGGGCGTGCGGCATGCTGGGGTGGGGGGTTTGCGTTCCCATAAGTCTCCTTTGAGGTCCCAGATCAGAGGGGACCGCCACCACAAAGCACCATGGGAAGAGCAAACTCCGGTCAGTCCCCCCAAGTGGGACGTCAGAGGCTGAGTGTGTGTGTCTGAGGCTGAGCGTGTGTGTCTGAGGCAGAGCGTGTGTGTCTGAGGCTGAGCGTGTGTGTCTGAGGCTGAGTGTGTGTGTCTGAGCCAGAGTGTGTATGTCGGAGGCTGAGCGTGTGTGTCTGAGGCTGAGCGTGTGTGTCTGAGGCTGAGCGTGTGTGTCTGAGGAAGAGCGTGTGTGTCTGAGGCAGAGTGTGTGTGTCTGAGGCTAAGTGTGTCTGAAGCAGAGCGTGTGTGTCTGAGGCAGAGCGTGTGTGTCTGAGGCTGAGCGTGTGTGCCTGAGGCTGAGCGTGTCTGAGGCTGAGCGTGTCTGAGGCTGAGCGTGTCTGAGGCTGAGCGTGTGTGTCTGAGGCTGAGCGTGTGTGTCTGACGAAGAGTGTGTGTGTCTGAGGCAGAGTGTGTGTGTCTGAGGCTGAGTGTGTGTGTCTGAGGCAGAGTGTGTGTGTCTGAGGCTGAGTGTGTGTGTCTGAGGCAGAGTGTGTCTGAGGCAGAGTGTGTGTGTCTGAGGCAGAGTGTGTGTGAGGCAGAGTGTGTGTGTCTGAGGCAGAGTGTGTCTGAGGCAGAGTGTGTGTGTCTGAGGCTGAGTGTGTCTAAGGCAGAGTGTGTGTGTCTGAGGCAGAGTGTGTGTGTCTGAGGCTGTGTGTGTCTGAGGCAGAGCGTGTGTGTCTGAGGCTGAGCGTGTGTGTCTGAGGCTGAGCGTGTCTGAGGCTGAGCGTGTGTGTCTGAGGCTGAGCGTGTGTGTCTGACGAAGAGTGTGTGTGTCTGAGGCAGAGTGTGTGTGTCTGAGGCTAAGTGTGTCTGAGGCAGAGTGTGTGTGTCTGAGGCAGAGTGTGTGTGTCTGAGGCTGAGTGTGTGTGTCTGAGGCAGAGTGTGTCTGAGGCAGAGTGTGTGTGTCTGAGGCAGAGTGTGTGTGAGGCAGAGTGTGTGTGTCTGAGGCAGAGTGTGTCTGAGGCAGAGTGTGTGTGTCTGAGGCTGAGTGTGTCTAAGGCAGAGTGTGTGTGTCTGAGGCAGAGTGTGTGTGTCTGAGGCTGTGTGTGTCTGAGGCTGAGCGTGTGTGTCTGAGGCTGAGCGTGTGTGTCTGAGGCAGAGTGTGTGTGTCTGAGGCTGAGCGTGTCTGAGGCAGAGCGTGTGTGTCTGAGGCTGAGCGTTTGTGTCTGAGGCAGAGCGTGTGTGTCTGAGGCAGAGTGTGTGTGTCTGAGGCTGAGTGTGTCTGAGGCAGAGCGTGTGTGTCTGAGGCAGAGCGTGTGTGTCTGAGGCTGAGCGTGTGTGTCTGAGGCTGAGTGTGTCTGAGGCAGAGCGTGTGTGTCTGAGGCAGAGTGAGTGTGTCTGAGGCTGAGCGTGTCTGAGGCTGAGCGTGTGTGTCTGAGGCTGAGCGTGTGTGTCTGAGGCTGAGCGTGTCTGAGGCAGAGCGTGTGTGTCTGAGGCAGAGTGTGTGTGTCTGAGGCTGAGCGTGTCTGAGGCTGAGCGTGTGTGTCTGAGGCTGAGCGTGTCTGAGGCTGAGCGTGTGTGTCTGAGGCTGAGCGTGTGTGTCTGAGGCTGAGTGTGTGTGTCTGAGGCTGAGCGTGTGTCTCTGAGGCAGAGTGTGTGTGTCTGAGGCTGAGCGTGTCTGAGGCAGAGTGTGTGTGTCTGAGGCTGAGCGTGTCTGAGGCAGAGTGTGTGTGTCTGAGGCTGAGTGTGTGTGTCTGAGGCAGAGTGTGTCTGAGGCAGAGTGTGTGTGTCTGAGGCAGAGTGTGTGTGAGGCAGAGTGTGTCTGAGGCAGAGTGTGTGTGTCTGAGGCTGAGTGTGTCTAAGGCAGAGTGTGTGTGTCTGAGGCAGAGTGTGTGTGTCTGAGGCTGTGTGTGTCTGAGGCTGAGCGTGTGTGTCTGAGGCTGAGCGTGTGTGTCTGAGGCAGAGTGTGTGTGTCTGAGGCTGAGCGTGTCTGAGGCAGAGCGTGTGTGTCTGAGGCTGAGCGTGTGTGTCTGAGGCAGAGCGTGTGTGTCTGAGGCAGAGTGTGTGTGTCTGAGGCTGAGTGTGTCTGAGGCAGAGCGTGTGTGTCTGAGGCAGAGCGTGTGTGTCTGAGGCAGAGTGTGTGTGTCTGAGGCTGAGCGTGTGTGTCTGAGGCTGAGTGTGTCTGAGGCAGAGCGTGTGTGTCTGAGGCAGAGTGAGTGTGTCTGAGGCTGAGCGTGTCTGAGGCTGAGCGTGTGTGTCTGAGGCTGAGCGTGTGTGTCTGAGGCTGAGCGTGTCTGAGGCAGAGCGTGTGTGTCTGAGGCAGAGTGTGTGTGTCTGAGGCTGAGCGTGTCTGAGGCTGAGCGTGTGTGTCTGAGGCTGAGCGTGTCTGAGGCTGAGCGTGTGTGTCTGAGGCTGAGCGTGTGTGTCTGAGGCTGAGCGTGTCTGAGGCAGAGTGTGTGTGTCTGAGGCTGAGCGTGTCTGAGGCTGAGCGTGTGTGTCTGAGGCTGAGTGTGTCTGAGGCAGAGCGTGTGTGTCTGAGGCAGAGTGTGTGTGTCTGAGGCAGAGCTGCCCTTTTACTAATATATGTACGTTATCTATTCCATCGCGCCATATTAAACTGCATCATTTAATTATAATATATAATAATAGAAAAGTATAATAATATAAACATTACATTATATAATGCACATACTGTATAGCCATCTTCAATTACCTGTAATACAGGGCTTCAGTGTCAGATAACTGTAAATAGAAACAGACACAGACACGCACAGAGACACACGCACAGACACACACACAGACACACACAGACACACACACACAGACACGCACAGACACACACGCACAGACACACAGACATGCACAGAGACACGCACAGACATGCACATATATAGAATATCATCAAGGTTACTCCGAACTGAATAAGGAGTATAGTAAATGGATGGATGGAATATTATTAAAATAAAAATTGGACACTTTTCTTGATACTGTACAGGTATATAGTTATGTCATATAAGATAGTAGATAACCTGTTTGTGCATATGTGTGTGTGTGAATGTGTGCGGGGGGGGGAGCGCTCACCCCACACTCGTTACCAACGGCCTACCAAGATTCCCCACTGACAAGCTAGGCTAGCCCAACGCCATTGCTATGGCGACCCAGCATCCTAAAGACGACGGCCGAGGGGGCAGGCATGATGTCATTGTATGGGCGACGGGTTCGGGGGGTGCGGGGGGGGGGTGGCAATCCGATCCTGAGAAAATGATGTCACCCATTGTGGGCCTGGTCCATTGAAGGCTTTAGAAATGCCGTTAATTGAGAGTAGCGGAGAGGTCACCCCCCCTCCCTACCCCCCCAGGCAGCGTGTGAGAAAAATGGGGACAGCGGCAGCATTGAGCACATGCTAATACTGGCGACTATAAAGATGTCAGCGGGCAGGGCTGATCTCCCCGCCCACCCCCGCGCCCCCCCCGCGCCCCCTTTCTCAAACGAGGTGACTTTTCAGATTCACCCTCCTGATGCATTCGCATGCCGTGTCAGTAAGTCGCAGCCGGTGGGAACAGAGAGTCACGCAGTCCCCCCCCCACCCCAGGTGTCTTTTGTTGTTCTGCAGAACTGAGAAGCAACTGTGAGGACACCCCCCTCTGAGAGCAGAGCCCCCCCAGGTCTGAGGTCGCTCATATTTTTTACAAAGTCCCACAATATTGGGCCCTTGTGGAAGCTGATGGGGGGCATGTTGGAACAAGAAGTAACAGGTAAATAGCCTGGGAACACAAATACACCCACAGACACACAGACACCCACAGACACACAGACACAGACATGCAAACACACTCACAGACACAAATACACAAACACACACAGACACAAACACAAACACACCCTCAGACACAAACACACCCACAGACACAAACACACCCACAGACACAAACACACACACAGACATACAGACACAGACATGCAAATACACCCACAGACACAAATACACCCACAGACACAAACACACACACGCACACATACATACAGATAGATACACACACACACCCTCAGACACAAACACACCCACAGACACAAACACACCCACAGACATACATACAGATAGACACACATACACCCTCAGACACAAACACAAACACCCACAGACACAAACACACACACAGGCACAGACACACGCACATACAAACACACAGACATACACACACATGCACACAGGCATAGATATGCATATATACACACAATTTTCAGAATCAGAATCTGAAAGAGTTGTCCATTGAAAGACACTCGACCAATCATTCGGACAAAGGGGGGGGCACTGGCCCCTCTGAGTGAGGGAGCTGTAAACACGTGCAGCCAATGGGGGCGCGCATGAGCCACTGGGTTTCTCACAGACCAAATTCACCGGGCTGGAATAAATAACCCTGAAAAAACCCCCCCCACCAAAAACTTTCTGCGCTCAGCCACTGTGGAATTTCCAGAACTATTTCATTTTCCTTGAATTGCCACCTAAGAGTGGGAGACCTTCGGAAGTCCAGTGACCGTCCTGACATCCCTTCTAAATGACCTTCCGCCCAGCAAGCCATCAGACTGCTGAACTCTCACAGGTTACAATGAGCAAGGACAGTCAGCCATACACCACACATTGCACATGGAGCTCTTCTGCATCATTTAACATGAACATTCTTAACTGTTACATAACTGCATACACTTTTGGACATACATAGATTTGTCAAATGTTTAATGTTCCATATATTTATACTTATATTTCGATCGCGTGTTAATCCGTGTCGTACTACAGCGGCTTCGAGAGGCTTTGCACGTAAGCATTTCACTCACATGTATTGTACTTGTGTGCTGGTGACAAGTGTTCATTTGACAAGACAAGACCAGGACGTCATGAGTCACAGCCTGCCAGGCTGCTTGATGTCCCAGGACACTCTCTGTACCTGAGATAGAGCACTGGGCGTTATCCTAGATGGAAAACGGAGAAGGCGGGAAGCAGGGCAGCGGAACCATGTGAAGGAAGAAATGAGGCTTGAGAATGGACGGGATGACCGTCAGTCACTAATTTGAGCCAATGGGTGCAATTCTCACCCATGTAGTAGCCAATGAGAGGCAGGTTCAAATAGTCACAGTCAGACAGTGCATGATAATTCAAACCTTCATTTCTCCCATTGACATAGTAAAGGTTCATGAATATTTAACATCCAGTAGGATGCAAGATCACCAGGTTGAAGCAGAATGTACAGCCGCAGAAATACATGCGTTTTTGGGGGCGGGGCGGCACAATGATTTAATATTTATGTACGTAAATGAGCATTTTTCTCAGAATGGAAAATAATGAGGCCCAAAGCGGAATGTGTTTAATGTAGGTGTTTTATTGCCACACAAGCGCCGGTGACCTTTCCTGGGCAGATGGTACCCCTGGTCCATTTGTCGTGTTTTTGGACACGCAGCCTGTCTGAAGGTCCACATGAAGTCATCCTTGCCTGACATCCAGAGTGGCGTGCGGAGCGGCACGTGGGCGTGGCACTTGGGCACCCGGACCATGGCGCCGCGAACCACGCCACAGATTTACAATAGCGCAGCCAGAAAAGAACAAACCGTCTGCCCACATGGCAGTGCCAGGCCTAGCCCTGGAGGATTCTGGGATACGGTTGACTTAGGTGATGTCAATGGCAGGAGACGGCGAGTCGGTTTTTTGTGATTAGCATTAAGTTAAACTTCCGAGGGGCTAAATCCAGCTTAGCGACTGTAAATATTAGCGAGGCTGAGCACACAGGACGTGACGCCGTCCCACAATCCGTCTGCATCCCGTCCCTCTGTAGGGGCTACTGCCATGGGATTCCTGAAGAGGGAAGGGGGGTTAGCACCTTAATGAGATCACCTCTCCCTGGAGGCGCCAGCCCCCCGGGCCAAGACCACCTGGGTCCCCGGAGAGACCCAGCAAAGCCAACAAACAGACAGCAGGTGGGCTGCCCGCTCACTGCGCACTGGATGCGCGCCACAGGCTGTGAGTCACGCTGCCCACAAGGTGCCACCAGGTCGGCGCCCCCACGGTCTTGGACACCACGGCCGGCCCAGAGGCCGATGGGGGGGGGTTTGGGGGGGGGTTCTTATGAACCGCACGTTTGAACATAACATCTACAGAAACAGACCCTTGTGGCACCAGGCACAACACAAGCTAAATAAAGAGGGGAGCCCCCACCCACAAAAAAAAAGTAATGATTCATTTGGACAAAGCATGCGGAAGGAATATCAATAAAGGAGAATAAAGGAGAATGGTTCTGTTCCAGTTGGTTTCACGCCGCATTCCTTCCGTAATGTTTCTGGGTGAGGGTCGCCTGGGGGGTAAATGTCTTCTGATGCCTGATTCCTGTCGGGTCGCCCCCAGGATCCTGTCGGGTCGCCCCCAGCGCCGCATTGCAGAGCAGGAAGCAGATACCTGTCTGTTCTCCACCCTCCCCCCTCTGGGCGTGGGGACGTGGTTAGGGCGTCTCACCCCAACATCTTCGTCTTTGTCTGAAACCAAACCACAACATGATCACTGGAATGTAACTGTCCATAGCAACGGTTACCAAAGCAGCGCATGGCAAGGAGGGCAGCGTCTATGCTGGGTGTAGGACAGTGTTTGTGGATCTGAAGGTGGTAGGTTCAAGTCCCAGTTGAGGTTCTTTCCAAAACTGAGAGTGGGACACCCCTCTACATGCATTGTGGGGCAGAGCTGCTGCCATCCAGTGCTTTAATAAGGGCATGGATGCCGTCTAATGGGACCCCCCCCGTCTTATTTTTGTTTTTAAATAAATCCTGGCCCAGCTTTTGTCCCCAGATCTGAAAAACAGGATTAATTGGAGCGTGGGGAAGGAAAAAGATAATGTGGGTGGGGCGACACGCATCTTTCGAACCTACACCCTCTGCCCAGATGCCCCCACACCCTCCCCGAGATAGAGGGCAGAAACCCAGGGTTAATGGGGTGATATTGTACACCAC